>NW_026693777.1:41602500-41827500 GCF_021218885.2 Marmota monax | reverse complement strand
GTATTGACTTAGCAGCTCTTCAACGCTCATGAATCCCTGATTGCCATATTTACTAGGTTCAGATGAATGGAAATTAAAAAATAAAACAACAAAACTGTGTTGAGGTGAGCCTGCTACCAGTAGTAGGAAAGACTTGTGCTACTAGAATCACATCTGATATACTCCCTGTGTTAGCTTTTCATTGCTCTGACCAACATACCTGATAAGAACAATTTAGAGGAGAAAAGCTTTGTTTGGACTCACAGTTTCAGAGGATTCATCTGGCTCTGAGGCAGAAACACCAAAAGGGTGTGGTTGAGGAAAGTTGCTCAGTTCTTCACAGCTGGGAAGCGGGTAAGGATGGGTTGGAGACAAGATAAACCCTTCCAAGGCATGCTTCCAGTGACTTGCTTCTTCCAACTAGATCTACCTCTCCCAGTAGTCCATTTAACTATTTTGTGGATTAATCCATTGATGAGGTCAGAACCCTTGTGATCCAATCATTACCTAAAAGCTCCACCTTCGAACCTTGCTGCATTGGGGACCATGATTTCAACATGAGTTTTGGGGGATATTCCAGATCCAAACCATAATATCCCCTGAGCAGGAACAGTATTAAAATTCTTGAGTCTTGTCTTGGTTGTAGGATCGACACCATAAAGAACATCCTAGACAATCAATTAACTGTACCTGTTCCTCACTTTTGCCATCTGTAAACAGACTGCTTTAGACTTTTGGGGAATGTGGCTTGTTTGGTAGAAAGACACTGCCTTTGAACTATTTCTGCTAATGGCTGGAGTTCCTGCTAATGGTTCCCTTCTTGGGTCTCAAGCATGACTTTCCATGCAAACCTTTGCAAATCACCATTCAGAGAGCCATCCCCAGAGGTTCTGCATTCAAGGTCCTAAGAGAAAGCAAGTCTTCTATGCCTGGGAAAGGGTTTTTACAAAAACACATTTGAGGAAGAAACAGTACTGCTCTGTGTACCCTTGGCTCCTCCCACCTGGCCAGGGTGCTTTGCATTTTACACCAGGTTCCTTTTGGACAACTGGAAAATAACTGAAAAATTCAATGGCAGCTCTGCACAGAGCCAGCGTGGCATTAGATTCATCCTGTACTCAGGCCTGAGAGAATTTTCAAAGACAGTGATTCTTGGCAGGAGCTGGCAAGATAAGTGTTGTTGGAAAAAATCTCTGTGTTTAGCTCTAAGTCTTCCTCTCTTGTTTTCTTCCCTTAAAGAAAGGAATGCAACAGGAGAGAGCAAATTTATTTATTTTCCTGACATTCTTTCATCTGCAGAGCATTAGCTGCCTGTTTGTTATGGTCCTGGTTTGCTACTGGGCCAGGAGGGAGGAAATTGGAGGTATAGGCAGAATGAGTCCTTGATTTAAAAAGACAACAATTTGGTTGGTCTTTCAACCAAACAAATCCACAGGCCAAGCCTCAGGCTGGTGCTTATTGGATGAGACTTTGCAAACAAGGACCCAAATTGCCTGGATTATAATGTGACTGGGCTTTCCTTCTTTCTCTGAAATGCACGGACTGCCAAACAAAAGAAATGGGCATTCTGTGCTGTGCATTTCTCAGTAGTCACTCATCCCATTTCCAACCTACCTAGTATAGCCCAGGAGCCCTAATTTTCCCTGATTCTGGAAGCCTCTTTGTATGCTGTAGCTGACTTTAGTGAGAGAACCAGTGAGCATTAACATGGCAGCCCCACACAGCAGAACTTAGGTCCACTCTCCAGCCTCGGTCAGGGTAACTGAGACTGTTACCTTATTTGTGAAGCTGTATGTGTGAAATTGCCAGGCTAGACTTATGTCAGGGCAGGAAACATGTTCCCATAGAAGCCGTGTCTCCAGGTATATTCTCTCTCCCTTCAAATATATGCATGCTAACTATTTGGGATGACCAGTCTCAGCCTCCTGTCTGGGTCAGACATGGAATGGTTTCTATTTTACTTGTCACACCTGCCAGGGACAGTGACATTTGTTGTTTTAATTGGTTAAGTGCCTGGCAATGGTGAATTGAGCAGTGACTAGAGTGCCCATCATCTTTGGTGGTCTTTGCAAAATGTTTTCTAGTGTCAACCAATGTGTTGGTTAATAGATTGGGAATATTTTGTTTATAGACATTTACAGTGACAGTTATCCTTATAGGTACCTACCTCTCCATACAGAAATGCTCTAATCCATAAAAGAAAATTTGTCCATTTTCTAGTTGAAATCCCCCAGTCCTTATTAAAGGCTGCAGTTAGAATGTATGCAGATGATAAAATATGCTTAGATACCCCAGGAGCACCTGGTACATGGTGAGCTTAGATATGTACTAAACCCCTCCTTGTGCATCCAGCCTGATTGGATACTTTGTCCAGGATTTAGTTTCCTCTGAGTTTATGAAGTCATAGCCTCATAATTTGGCATCTTCTGTGTCCCTTCTTCCCTACGGCTAACTTGGATAACTTTTAGCTGGGTTGTCAATTGAAATAAATTCTGATTGGGAGTGAATCATAAAGCTGCCGTATTTGGCTTTAGATATTTTCCTTTGTACTTACAGAAAAAAAAAAAAAAGATGATATTAAGAAAGAGCTAGGAGTTGCCAGGCGAGCGCGCTACCGCTTGAGCCACATCCCCAGCCCTATAAATTTAGGTTTTATATAAGCTTCTGCTTCCATTGTGAAAATATGTGGTTGTTGCCATGAGAGTTTTCCCTGAGACTCAGGGAAAATCCAGGGTGTAAGCAATGCTTTTTTCTGATAAGCAACATGTGGAGGTGGTGATATGGTTCAGGGAGTACTAGACATGCAGTCTGAAGCTCTGGGTCCTTGGAGGCTGTCCCTTATTAGCTATGTGACTGGCAAGTCACAATCTCACTGAGGCATGGTTTCCTCCTCTGTCAAGTATAGTTAATAATACTCGCCTCAGTCACGCCATGGGGTTGCTCTGAAAACCCCAAAGGCAACTTTAAATTCTTTTCTTTTTTTTAAATATATTTTTATTTGTAGATGGATATACTATCTTTATTTAATTTATTTTTATGTGGTGCTGGGGATTGAACCCAGTGCCTCTTGCATGTGAGGCAAGTGCTCTACCACTGAGCCACAACCCCAGCCCTTTAAATACTTTTCTTACATGGAGGTTCTAAAATCAGCACTTAGGGTGAAAGTTGAGGATAGTAAAATTATGCTAATGACTAGTGTTATGGTTTAGCATAACACTAAACTGATTGGCTGATTAACTGGTTGGTAACTGTAGGCAGGTAGGGTATGGTTGGAGGAGGTGGGTCCCTGGGGGCTTTCCTTTGGGGTTTATATATTGTCCTTGTTGAACAGAGCTCTTTCTGCTTCATGGTGCCATGTTCCCAGCTGTTTTCCTCCAGCACACCCTTCTGCCATGATATTCAGCCTCACCTCCAGCAACGAGGAATAGAGTTGACCGTCTATAGACTGAGACCTCTGAAACTGTGAGCCCCCAAATAAACTTTTTCTCCTCTGTTCTTGTGAGGTCTTTTGGACACAACAGAGACAAAGCTGACTAAAATAACTAGTAAGAGTCCACATAGGAGACCAAGTATTCCATGTCTTAGCAACCAACATGATTTTTCCAGTTCTGGGACAGGTCATTATTACTTTAGCTGAATGTAAGATGAAGCATATGAAGCACTCCGTTTGTTTAGAGCCTGTGGTGTACAAAAAAAAAAAAAATGCTGCTTAGAATGGGGAGTCAGAGCTGCCGTCCTAAGCCCAGGCTGCTGTTCAAGGAGAGAGCTTCCACCACAGTGTTTTTCTAATTAAAACCAGAAGATGAGCAGAAAAGGTATTTCTTTTAAGCAACTATGCACATGGACTGCAAACTATGTATATAAAACTATAATTTAATGAGCTTTGACAAATATCTATATCCATGAAACCATCATCTCCATCAAGATAATAATTACCATCACTTCCAAAAGTTCCCTTGTAACCTTTAGTAATCCATCCTCCCCCCACCCCCATGCCCATGGGTCTACTTTTACCACAACATATTTCTTTACATTTTCTAGAATTTATATAAATGGAATCATACACTATGTATTCATTCTCTCTCTCTCTCTCTCTCTCTCTCTCTCTCTCTCTCTCTCTGTCTCTCTTGAGGGGCATTTGTCTTTTACAGAGTACAAATGATTTTGAGATGCATCCATTCAATCAATAGTTTGCTCTGAGTAGGAATCCATTGCCTAGATGTAGCACAATTTGTTATCTATTTACTTGTTGATAGACATTTGGGGGTGTTTCTAGGCTTTGGTTTTTATATACAAAGCCACTATGAGCACTCATACATTATCCTTTGTGCCTATGTTTTCATTTATTTAGGTGTGAGGGCTGAGTTATGTGGTACATTTATGTTTAGCTTTTAAAGAAACTGCCAAACAGTTTTCCCAAAATTTTGTATGACTTGATAAATTTCTCCAGTAGTGTACGACAGTACCAGTTGTTCTGCATCCTCGTCAATGCTTGGTATAAACAGTCTTTTTAATTTGAGCCTGTCTGGTAGATATGGAATGAGATCTCATCATAGTTTTCATTTATAATTCTCTGATGAATGATGATATAGAACATTTTTATGTGTGTTTTGGCCCCTCATAGGTCTTCCTTTTTGAAATGTCTGTTCAATTTTTTCCCATTAAATATGTTGTTTGTCTTCATATTATTGAGATATAAGAGTTCTCCATACACTTAGGGTACAAGTCTTTTGTCTAAATATTTTTTTCTGAGTTAGTGGCTTGCCTCTTTGTTTCCTGATTTTTTTTAAGAATGAAAGTTTTTGTGATTATGTACCTTTGATCAAGAAACATTTATAAAAATGGTTATTTTTGTTTTCTACTTAAGACAGCTTCGCAGACTCCAAGGTCACAAAGATTTTCTCTTTTCTTTTAGAATATTTATAAATTTAGGGTTTTTTTTTAAAGAGTTACAGAGAGAGAGAGAGAGAGAAAGAGAGAGAGAGAGAGAGAGAGAGAGAGAATTTTTTAATATTTATTTTCTAGTTTTCGGCGTACACAACATCTTTGTTTGTATGTGGTGCTGAGGATTGAACCGAGGCCGCACACATGCCAGGCAAGCACGCTACCGCTTGAGCCACATCCCCAGCCCTATAAATTTAGGTTTTATATAAAAATCTATGACCCATTTAAAATTACTTTTTGTTATAAGGTGAAAGGTAAGGATCAGTATTCAGCCATACCCCCTATGGATATCCAACTGATCTGGTACCATTTGCTGGAAAACCTATTCTTTCCTAATTTAATTGCTATAAGACTTTTGTTGAAAAATCAATCCACCATATATGTGTGGGTATATTTTTTAATTTGTGCATTATAATTATACATGATAGCAGGAATCATTATGTCATATTTGTACATTCCCATAACAAAATTTAATCAATCTTATTCCCTTTTCCTCTGCTTCTTTCTCTTCCTGATCCATTTGCTTTACTCTATTAATCTCCCTTCTATTATTAATTAGTTCATTATAATTGTATATAAAATCATTGTATATAAAAGCTGTACTCATTGTGAATACTCGTACATGGACATAGCATAATTTGGTAGATTTAATCTGAGTGGATGTACTCTTGGTTTCTTTTCTGTGTAGGACTTGTAGTTGGCACTGTGAAAGGGATAGGCCACCAGGGACTCCTAATTCCATAATGGATATTCTAGCACTTCAGCCAGTCCTGAAACAGACCCTCAAAATTTATTTATTTTTGACACAAAGTTTATATTTTTCTATTATGGAATTAATATATTGACTCTTAAATAAAACCAGGAAAAGAGCAAATAAGTAGAGAGTAAAGGAAAACATTCACTTACTATCTCACTCTCTGAAGCAAGCTGCTCTTAACTTGAAAAGTACATGTTCTTCCCATTTTTTTTCCCTCTGTGGATATTTAAGGGACAAAATCAGAGGCTGAATCGTCTGGTGGTTCAGAGTCCAATCTGGAGTTAGACTGCTTGATTTCTAGCCCTAGCTCTTCCACTCACCACTTCTACCCTGGGTGAGTATTTTATCAGCACTTGACTTTGTTTCGTTATCTATAAAATAAAATCTACAACAAATGCTTATCTGAGGGGTGGGAGGGCTAGATGATCAATGAGTGGGTCTTACTGTAGTCTCTAGAACTAAATAAATGCTGCAGAGTTCTTGGCTATTTTCTTTGCTAACTTCACTGTGTACATCTGTTCCAAACTCTGCTATTTCCTCCTGGCTAGGTAAGTAGATTGAAGCAGGGCCTCTGAAGACATAATTGCCTCATTTTGAGCATGCATTCACTTTGACATGGTTATGACCTTGTAATATGCATCTTTGCATTTACTGAATAGATGAAGACAATCCTGAAGAGGGATGGCCTGAGTTCAGACACCAGCACCAGGGTTCCATGTCCAGGGAAGGCCTTAGATTTCTTGAAAACTCTTGAGACTGAACAAGTGGGACTGGAGGCCAGTTAGTGGGACATCCACCCAAACCTAACTGTGAAGTGTTGGGAAAGGGAGTTCTGGTCTTCAAAATCCAAATTGCTTCTTCAGAGCTGGCTTCTACCACCCACATAGCTCATCCCCTCCATGGATATTCTAGCACTTCAAAAGTGAGTTAATTTAGTCCTTCAAATCTAGGAATTCTTTGTCTTGTGCCAAATGCAATACAAAGATATGAAAATGAGAGTGGATTTAAAATACTGTTTACTAAAAAATTACCCGCTTACTGCAAACATTAGAAAACTTTTTTTACCTGTAGGTTATTCATGTCTGGATTCACCTTTTTACTTTTTTCAAAGCTTTTCAAGTACCAGTACATTATTATATTTTACGTGTAGAAATTTATAGTATGAGGAAGAACAGCAAAGTCATGATACAGCTGTGGAATCAACCCTGTGGAACAGCTGGACCCCAGATGTTTAGATTCTTCCAATAGGAAGAAATATAAGGTGAAATTTCAAATTCTCAGTTGACCTCAGCTCTTTTGAGAAGCTCTTGTCTTTTGTAACGTACATCTGCTAAAGAACCCAGGAAGATTAAGAAAGATGACTATTAACATAAATCCTCAAGGGACTTAATGTCTGTCCTGTATTTTCCCCATTCATACCACCAGATTCTGCTCACCCTTGTCCACTTCACTCTGTGGAAGTTGACTTGCATGGGGTCCTTCAGTGAACCTTGGGTTTGGCCATTTGATCATTGGCCAGAGAGATCAGAAGGTGAAAGTAGAGGGAGGAGAAGTTCTCATTCTTTTTTCTTTCCCTCTTTTCCCCTCCTCCACTAAAGGGTTCGGATCTGTAGAAGCCATCCTTTTCAGCTATGGCTCTCTGTTTTTTGTTGGCAGCTCCTGTTCTTGACCCTGAGGTCTAGGGGAGTTGGCACCCTTCTATTGCAGCTAGTTCTGGCGTGCTTACCCATTCCTTATGAGTTCCCTTAATCATCTCTGCAAATGGCTCCTTCATGAAGATCTCCTCAATGGGAGTAAAACATCTGTTTCCTGCCAGAACTCTGCCTGATATGATAGCCAAAATAAGCTCCTCCATGGGAGGCACTAAGAAAGGCATAACAGATAAGGAAGATAATCCTACCCACTTGCTGCATCCTTCTTTGTGCTAACCATGGTGGAAAGCATTTGGAATGTTTTAAATAAGTATTTGCTCAGTTGGTTTCTGTAGGCAAAATACTGATAGATTAAAAAGTCCTTGCTCTCAAAGAGATGAGACTATTTTACTACTTCAACATGGGAAGACTGAGTCTCAGAGAGGCTAAATTGCTTTCCCAAGGTCACCCAACAAGTAATTACAGAGCTGGGATTGAGATCTTGGTCATTTGGCTCTAAAGCCCATGCCCTAGTCACTCCACTGTAACAACAGCTGCTAAGTGCCCTCTTGAGTCAGAAATTGGATGAGTTCCTGAGAGTGGAACTGTATGTTTGGCTTGATGAGGAGAAAAGTGCAGGGAGAACCTGGAGTCTTTACAAGAGAAGGCAGTGGAGCTAAACTTGCTTAGGGACTATGCATCGGGCATGAGCTGGTGGAGGGCTGTGTGTACTGATAGATGGAGACAAAGGGAAGGCTGGGGATGCAGTATTCAGATTCTTAGCCCTGGCCCTGCCCATTCTGCCACAAACTGGCTCTTGACAGTGGGTAAAAACACCTTTTAGTTCAAGCCCAGGCATTTTTCTCTACCTCAGCACAGGCATTTGTACGCCACGAAGGGACTGTCCCTGTGGTTAAGAATAACCACTATTAGGCCACTCTTCTCTGCAGCTTCCGGAAGGACATGCTAAGTCCCAAGAGGAAAATAAATTTGCCGACCTATTTGTTTTAGAGTCAGGATTTCAACCTTGGGTTCTCCTCCATCCTTCTGAGGATGGTTCATCAATTCCTTGGAAAAATGACCTTGCAGTGAACCAACTTCCGGAAGCGACATTCCTGACTAGCAGCAAGACTGGTCTGCACACCCACGGCCCGCCCCCCAGTGATCCCCCAGGGCAGCCCCACTTGCAGTGCAGCCTGTGACTCAGGGACCACTGGGACTACAGTCTGAAGCCTGGACTGTGGCCCAGCTTTCAGTTCTGAGCCTGGCTGGACCAGGACACGAAGTGGGGGGAAAACAAGACACCATTTCCATTCTCTTTCATTTTGTGCAGAGCCAAGTTTCATTATTTCTATAGTTTATCTATAAATTTCTTTAGCTCCTGACTAAGCTCAAGTTTTCTTCCCTTCCTTGCCTCTGTCCCTCCCTTCTGCTTTCCTTCCTTTTCTCTACTCTATCCTTCCATTTACAACTTCCATTTCTCCTTCCTCTCTCTCCTATCTTCCTTGTCTCCCTCCTTTCCTTAAAGAGCAAAGAACCACTTCAGCTGGCTTCAGGCATGAAATCAGGCAATAGAATTCAAGGTTTGAAGGGACTTCTACCTTTTTAAATTTTGTGGGACCAGGGATTGAACTCAGGGGCACTCAACCACTGGACCCCATCCCCAAACCAATTTTGTATTTTATTTAGAGACAGGGTCTCACTGAGTTGCTTAATTCCTGCTTTTGCTGAGGCTGGTTTTGAACTCGTGATCTTCCTGTCTCAGCCTCTTGAGCAATTGGGATTATAGGTATGCACCAAGGTGCCTGGCAGGACTTCTACCTTATAAGGGTACATCTTTTTGTGGTACTCATGTCAGAGTCCCTGACACCTCATCGGTCATCAGGCAAATACATGGATACCTCCTGACATAGAAAAGTCTTAGCCCTTTAAATGGCTAAGGAAAATATTAAAAATCTTCCCTGTTCATGCACCTGCCAAGACTTTCCCATAGCCTTGGTAGAACATCTAAAGAAGGCTGACTTCTCGATGGGTTTGGCTCACTCATGAGAACTCAGAGTCATTCACTTATCTCAGGGCTATTACTGCCTCTCTTCAGGGATCTGGCCGGTCCTTGAGGGGATCACTGGCTAACACAGGTAGTTATAATGGAGCTTTCTTTGTTCTAACTTGTATTTAAGGAGCCTTACTGAGAATAAGACTGGAGTCTCACCTGTGGAGAGGATGTTCTGCCTAAGGCTTACCAGGAGGCACCCCAAAAAGTCGCCCTGGGACTCCCCAGGACATACCAGATGTATCCAGTGATGTATTTTCTTCTCTTTCTCTCTTGCCTATCACTTTTGCTTTTGCTCCTACTTTTGTATTATTACTAAAATAAATCCTGTCTTGCATAGAGAGAGTGTTTATTGTCTATCTGTGTGTACTGATAGATGGAGACAAAGAGTAGGCTGTCTTTGTAGTCTATTGGAACAGACCTCCCAAATTCAGCAGATGCACACATATGGAACACTTTAACATCACATGAAGAAATTATAGGCAATTGAAACGTGGGTATCTTGAACCTTTTCTTTTGAGGGTTTTGAAGAAACACACTAGTGCTATTCATGCCCATGATGAGGAAGTAGGGTAGAGTCCTGCCAACTGGATCAGCCATTGAGGGGGCAACAACAGAAAGCTCATTTTCCATGGAACTAAAGTACAGGGTGATTTTGAACTCTTTTTGTCTCTTGGCTTTAGAAAAAGCAGGGCAGGGAACAGGGCAGCCCAGGTTAGGTGTCAGGTTGTTTTTATAGTTCATTGCATGGGCTTTCCCCTTATTCTGTATATCTCTCTGCTCACCTTGCAATGAACAAAGCTGCTTTCCTTTAAATCTCCTACTCCATTCCTATGTATGACCAACAATGCAGGATTTTCCGTGACCTAGAGAATAATAGTTGATGATAGAAATGAGAAGCTATTGCCAGGAATTTTTATTTGTAGAGAAATCTCTAGAGCAGCTCTTCTCCATCCCCACCCTATTCCAGTATCTATCCCATTACGATTGGTTCAACATCCATATAATCCTGTCCAAGAAAATGGGTGAGTCCATCCCCCAAAGGCCTTATAACTTAAAGTGAGAGAAGGTCTAGAGCTGAGTGTCTGTCTCCCACACTGCCATCTGGTATGGATGCTTGGTGTCCCATGAATGAAGCACCTGCAGAGCATCAGAAGTGCCGGGACACTAACCGTGACATCACCTGGCACACACAAAGAACTGGGCTCCCTGGAGCTGTGAGCTCATTCTCCAGGGCGGAAAGAGGTAGATTGTTTGTGTGTTTTCTGTCCAATGGTGGCTGTTCCAGACCTGACATTGTGGAGGCTTCTTGGCTTCGGGGGAGGTGATGTCACTCTGTGCTTCCTGCAGCTGCTATAGTCTGAGGAGTCACCCTCGTCCCCAAGGCTCATGAAGGAGTTGCAGTTGAAAGCCAGTGCCTGTGGGCTTTATGCCCACACTGTCGCTTGGACGGGGGGCAGAGGCAGAAATCTGTATCCCACATAGCAAGTGAATTGGCAGGGGTGGCCTTATTGATAGGGAACCTGGACGACAGTGAAGCATAATCATGTCTTTTTCCCACACCCTCTGGGGTGTGGTTCATACTAGGCTAAAACTCACAAAAGTCTCCTTTGTGTCCAAGTGGTCTATATAGACTCACTGAGTAGTTCTCAGAAAAGGTCAAAAGCTCTGAATACTACCAATGGTGTGTAGTTTTATACGTGTATAGCTGGATGAAGTGTTGTTGGGAGGAAATTTGCTCATGAATTATAAACAAATGTATAAATTGTTTGGGAATATGACTCTGAAAGCTGAATAGTCTTGTGTTTAAGATCACAGGCCAGGCTGGGGATATAGCTCAGTTGGTACAATGCTTGCCTAGCATGCACAAAGCCCTGGGTTAAATCCCCAGCACCACCACCACCACCAAAAAAAAAAAAAAAAAAGCTGTTCTATGTTCTATTGTATTAGGCTGGGACTCTAGCTCAGTGGCGGAACGCTTGCCTAGCATGTGTGAGAAGGCACTGAGTTCAATCCTTAGCACCAAATAAAGGCATGCTGTCCATCTACAAGTATTTAAAAAAAAAAAAAAAAAAAAAAAGATCACAGGCCATAAAACCAGACAGATCCTTTTTTTTGTTACACAACAGCGACAACTACCGCAACAATTTTTTAAAACAAACATTTTATTTCATCTTTTATTAACACATTGAAAGAAAACTCCTTTTCCTAACTTGGAGGGAGGGAACCACTCTCCGTGCTTTCCTCCTTGGAGTGAGGTAGGGCTCATTGCAGGCCATCAGTTTTCTCCAAGAGAGATATAATACAAATTATGGTAACCTTGAAATGAAACCTGGCACCAAACACGGATGGCCTTTTGGGAATGTGCATATATAAAAATGTGCATTAATATCTGTATGAGAATACAGTGCTGAAGTTAACTGACAGACCCAGCATGAGTGGCTGCACTGGTGGGTCTGGTCTGTGGACTCAGGAAGTTCTTGGTTCTCCAGCTGCAGGGTGAGCCTGCTGTGAACATGGCCTGTACTGAAAAGGAAACAGGAGTGCTTGTATTTGAAAGCAGAATCCCCATTAAATGTCACAAGTGTGGCATAAAACAAAAATGGTGCTGGGAAGAAAGGCAGGAGAAAGGTCATTCTTATTTTTCTAGCAACTACAGTTTTAAGGAACTATATATGAAGACCACCTGATGCTTGACATGTGGCAAATGCTAAACTAATACTACATCATAATAATACCAAAGGGACCATATATCAGTCATTCTTGAGACAGAGACATAATTTCCCAGGAACAGGGAAAACATCAATGTCAAATAACAAAAGCAAGAGTGACTTTGGGGTTTTCTTTGCTGTACTGTGTTCCCTCACTCCTGTCATTATGGACTCTTTATCTTTGTTTCTGTGTAGAAATGAATTGTAATTTAAAAAAAGACCCTTTCTCATGATGCTGTTTTTTTAAAAAGTCAAAAATCCACAATAGTATTAAAAAAGCAAACAGCGATCACCACCCACCAAAAATTCTAGACCTTTAAGTATCTCTAATATACCATCACGGTCATATCATATTGCCCCTGGGTGACTGTTTTGCTGCAGTTTTAATCTTGTGAATATCAAGATAGCAGGGACTACACAAAGTGGTCTTGAATGGTATTAATGAAATTTTGTATGTTTCTAGTTCTGAGGGGAAGTACTGAGAAGATTGGAGAATGGGCAGTCACTAAGGTAAGAGTGGTTAAGTAAGGCTTTTGTACTCAGAGGGGCTTAGCTTATATCTTCAGCTTCCTCCTGGAAGAAGGTGGCTCAATGCTGGAACCTTAGATGGATATGGGCTCTGACACTTGGGATCTTCCCATGAGACTAGGCAGACACGGCTGCAATAGCAACCATGTATTTGCTGCTCCATCCAGCATCAGGTCAACAACTCACGTGGGTTAACCTCACCACTTCCAAAGCTAGGGACTCCAACAAATTTTCCAAGGTGTCTTGGGAAGCTCCTTTCCCTAACTTGGAGGGAGGGACCACCCTCCATGCTTTCCTCCTTGGAGTGAGGTGGGCTCATTGCAGGCCATCAGTTTTCTCCAAGATCCCTCACCTCATTTCCAATACCCTCTGACTTGTTTATAGTCTCATGGGTATAAAGGGTTGAAAAAGTTTATGCAACAGATGTTAGAACATCTCCTTCAGTCATTTCAGAACAAACTTCAGAATGGTTTGGAATGCCCCATCTGTTCCTTTAGTACTTTATTCAAAACCCTCACTTGACTGCTCATCTCTAGCTATTGTCCTCTCTGTCCCCTCTGATCCACATCCAAGAGCATCTGCTCAGAAATCTCCCCCACCCTTTCCTAATTGGGACCCATTTATTCATCATTCAAATCTTGAGTCAAACATCCCTCCTCCCTCCATGCCTCTGCATCTCCTCTCTGTTATAAACTCCCAAGTGGCAAGAATCTTTCTTTGAGTGAACATCAGTTTCACTCTTCCATCAGGATTTATGTAGCTGTTAGATTAATATTTGTCTGTGTATTACCATATCCATCACATGTAGTGATGCTCAGCAAATATTTTGAATGAATGCACATATTTCTGCATCACCCACTAGATTGTGGTATCTGCTGAAATTCTTCCTCTTAGACTTTGAGACAAAAATATCTTTCTAGCTGTTGCTCAATAATCTTTGAAGGTCTTATCTGCTCTCTGTGGTTTTCACTAAGATAGGAATATTCTTGGGCTTGGGGATGTGACTCAGTGATAGAGTGTTTGCCTGGCATGCACAAGACCCCAAGTTTAATCCTTAGCAAACACACACATACACACACACACAAATTAAGAACATTCTTTCCTAGCTTCATCCCAACAAGTATTTATTGAGCATTGATACACCCAGGGCAATGTTTTAGGTATGTTCTGTACATTATTTTATCAGTCCTCAGAATAACCATACATGGTTGGTATTAATAACTGTACTTTATAAACAAGGAAGTTGAGGCTCAAATATACTACATGATTTGGTCAAAGCACCTAAGTAATGAATTGGAATTGGATTCTAGGTCTGTCTGACACCAAATCTGTTTTCTCTTTATTGAATTGTACTTCTGATATTTAATATCTCTATGGTTAGGCATGAAATAATGTGCATGTTACCTAGCTTTTCTGCACCCATTTCTTCTTTTGCAAAATGACGCTAATAACAGTATGTACTTTATAGTGCAATTGTGAGGATTAGTAAGTTCATATACAAATCAATTAGAATAGTACAAATAATCAATTCAGCAGTGAGCTCCAAATTTTTCTGCTCTAGGCAGGCAAAGTCCTCGCAAATCTCTTAGAATTTGTTTTATTTTTCACATATGCATCATATGCTGATTCCAAAGAGGGGTCTACCCTAGCATATTTTGGCTATTGTGCTATATATGACATAGTTTTTAAAATATCCATTTTTGGCCTATTTACAGACCCAATGGGAGGCTAGTGAAAATTGTTTACCTGCTCTCTGGTGAAAGGCATATATTGATTTAATATATTATTTTAAAGTTGTAATATTTTGAACTGAACGGATCCCAAGTTAAGTGTTTCAAGTCTTTATAGAAATTCTCGGAAGTCATTAGTTTAATACTGACTGAGATCAAACATACAACAGAGTGCATACAAGAGCACTGAAAATATTTATTAGAAAATAGTGTGCTTAAAAAAAAAGAAAATAGTATGTTTTACTAAAGAATCACAGACTATTGAAGTAATATATCTTTAGTTCTCATTTCATCAAGCACTTCAAGCATGAGGAGAGTAGGTTAAGAATATGCAGTTTTTAGAATGCCCATAGAGTTGTTCTCAGTTCTAATGTTCTGTGAAAATCCTAAGTAATACATTTTTCAGCTCTCAGTGCACATATACATATGGTGTCAGTTCCCCAGGAACCCTCTTCCCCTCCATGGTATTTCATCATTCTTTGGACTAGGATGAGACTTCTGTTTTAAATAAGAGGGCTCAGACATCATCTTTACTCTGCGGCTTCTCAAATTTCTCTACAACCATAGTGACACAGGCTGCTAATTTCCATGGTTAAAATTCATGATTGAAAAAATTAATTATGAATGCATTTTCTAGTATTTCAAAGTAATAATCTGAGTTTGTCAAGAGCTCTGGAAAATTAAGAAACTGCCTGGCTTTTGCTGTGAGGTATTGATGAATCAGACCTGCTAACGTGTGAATCCTCACGTCTTTGACGCATCTCTGGACAGCATGCCGCTTCTTGGATGAACTTTATCAAAACTCATGAGTCTGGAACATGCATCATAGTCAGATGAAGATGCTCTCCCTTTAGGCATGAAATTCCTTTTATTTCATTTAATGCTCAGATCTTCATAATCATTTTGAAAGACTTTATAAGTTTGACAAATAAGAAATGTATGACTTAAGAAGGAAAATAACTTACCAAAAATTATATACCACTGAGGGGCAGAACTGGGCTCAGGCTTTCTAGTCCAAAGCTTTTACTATATCATTACTTCATGTTGCCAAGCACAGGACATTAGTGTTTGGAGCTACAGGGAAAATTAGGATACCATGGGCCTTTGTACAGGCTCAGTTTAACTCATGGCTCTGTCACTAGCCAGCTGTGTGATCTTGGGCATGTTACCTAACCTTTCTGTATCTGTTTCTTCTTTTGCAAAATGAGGCTAATAACAGTATATACTTTATAGTGCAATTATGAAATTAATAAGTTATATTTACAAGTCAATTAGAATAGTGCCAGACACATACTAATCCCCAGTAAATATCCCTTATCATTAATTACCTGAAGTCCTCTTCCACTTCCTCTGAGCTCTTACTCTTTTACCAGGTCCATTTTTCTGGGCTGAGAGCATAAGATACATGTTTTGTTATTCATTGCAATCAAATTCCAGGAGAGATTGTGACCTAATTAATTACAGATCATTTGTTTTTTGAATGCAGAATTTTTGAACACTTTTGTGGCAAAATTTCTTTCCCACTCTTGTTTAATTTTGGGAATGAAAACAAGCAAAATTAGCTTGGTTTTCATCATTCTGGCCTGCTGACAATAGAGGTTGGTGTCTGCCAGTCTGGTCAAGGACTAACTATTTATTTACTTAGTGGTGGGGATTGAACCCAGGACCTGATGTATACTAGGCAAGTGTTCTACCACTGAGCTACACTACAGCCCCTTTTGATTTGTAAACCTTCATTTTGACAAAGCCAGTGGCTGCTATTCAGCTTTTCATGTGGATTTATTAGAGGTCCAGCAGATGACCAGTCATATCTTCTGGTCTCTGAGATCCCTCAGGACAAGAATGCCTAAGTTTAACTTGCCTTTGTAACATCCCTCCCTGGACAGGGTCTGGCATGTAGTGGGAAACAAGAAATGTTGTGAAATGAATGAATGAACCCACATTCAGAGCATCCCAAACCTGAGGGGGCGTGAGCTGCTCTGGGCCAGAATGAAGGCAGGATCTGTGCTTGCTTGGCCTTTGGTTTTCTCCCTGAAAGCAAGAATTTTGACAATGAGAGAACATCAATAATCCACTAGTCTCAGTTTTCTCAACTGGTTGCCAGCAAGTTTGAAGAAAGCCCAGTGGGTCAGGCTGGGGAATGTGCCCCATTTACCTCTTATTCCAGTGTGGGGTTTTTGTTTGTTTTGTGTTTTTTGTCAGGTGGGCTCTGGAGCTATCTTTAGCCACCCCATCATCAAGAATCTTGTGTCACTATATGACCCAAATGCCTGATTACATTCTATCCTGTTAACATCATCCTGACTCATTTTTTCTTGAAAACTGTTGTTTGTCTTAAGCATATGCAAACTGGCTTGGGTTTGCAAGGGCTCTGTCCCAGATTAAGCTAGTGATGTGACTATTCTTATTTATATTACCTTCTCCTGGGTGGGTATTTGGTTTAGGCTTCTCTGAGGAAGGAATGGCAGAGTTGTCTGAAAGGAACATTCTGTTTCCCAAATAGGAATTCCACAGCCATGGCTTATCTCAGCAAGAACCATATATTTGTGACGACATGAGCCAGATTCTCATGTAATTTTATTGGAATTCTCCACAATGCCTGCAGTAACTTAGTACTGACCTTATGTTTATCCCAATAATGATACCCTATGGTCTCTTTGAGTTTGCATGCTGGCAAGAGAAGCTTTAGCTGGCTGAACAATACAGGATGAAAGTCTGGAAGGAAAGCCCTGCCAATATTTGGAAAAACCCAGAAAGTGTTTTTAGAATGGGATGGCGAATGTTTCAGTATCACTGTAAATCTAGTTCACATAGATCATTTGGAAGACATTCATTTACATTGTGATTGCTAATCAATAGTATTTTGGAATGCAAGGCATAAAAATCTGACATCTACCTGTGAGATCAAGAACAAACACATCCCCCAAAGCATCTGTCTCCGTGCTGGCTCAAAGCCATATCACTTGACCTATTCTTACCATCCGCCTTAGATGGCCCACCCTTCAAACCAATGTGCAGAGATCCATGACCCACCTTGAAGACATATGTGTTATGCTCATTGGCACTGCTATACCCCCAGATTATGTCCCAAAGTCTCCACCTGGCCACATCAGTGTGCTTCTTGGCTTTACTATGATCTTTGATTAACAGCATCAAAACCATCTGGGAACTTGTCAGAAATGCAGATTCTTGCTTCTGCCACAGAGCTCCTGAATTGGACATTCTGAGCAATCTGGGCTTGAACCAGCCCCTTCAAGTGATTCTAATACATGCTAAAATTTCAGAATCATGATTCTCGGCTCTCTCCTGACCCACAGCTGCAATCCTGATTGTATATTATAGTCACCTGGTAGCACTTAACATTCCAGACCACCTGAATCAATTAAATCTAGATTGGGGAGCACTCACCATCCTGTTCTAAAAACACTTTCTCGGTTTTTCCAAATCTTGGTGGGCTTTCAATTTAAATCATGCAATTTACCCCCACCCCCAGGTGATTCTACAGCTAGAATTGACTACCAGTGAAAACCCTTCTTCATAGCCTCATGAAACTGTCCAAATCTGGTGTCTGCTTTATTCAAAGCCCATCCTCCCAGTTCCATCCAGGATTAGGTTCTGCTCCGCTGGAGGAATCCAGGCCTGCCATAACCCCTCCTTTTTTTTTTTTTTTATTAGTCATCTCCTTGACCTCTTTCCCTTTCCCAGGACCCTGTCCTCAGGGCCATCCACATTGATTTGTGTGAGCTGCCACATCAGCTGGCTTGTACTGGTCATAAGCCCCAAGGCTGAGCCCAAAAGGGGCAGAAGGAAACTGGGCTGGGCTGGAGGAGGATCAGGGATTCTAATCAAACCCTAGCCAAATTGCAGCCAAGCACACAAGGCAGCTACGCCCAGGTCAAGCAATGAGGGGCAGCAAAGCTCCCCACCCCATCTTAATCCTACTGAGTTGCTAGATCACACCACTGGAGACCTGGGTTTAAGTACCCGGATATGATTCTCTGAGTAATGCTGGGCACTGATGGGGCACAGATCCAGAGAGAACAGTTCTTGGGTGGGAAAAGTACTGTATGGCATCTGTGTCCTGCCCAGCCCACAGGCTCAAAGAGGACACTCCCAGGTCACAGCAAGGCGCCCTGCAGCCTGAAGCAGTCTACTAGGCTTCAGTCTACTCCCTGAGGTGGGATTTCTCAGACTCCCACCCACAGAAACCAACTTAGATAACAGGGCTTTTGTCTTTTTAAGAAAGAGATGGCCTCAACTTAAAAAGCTTTAGTTTTGGCTTTGTTAAAAAATGAAATTTAAATTTAAAAAGACTCTCAGGAAGAGAGTAACTGGTACTTTTCTAGAAAATTGGACCCATAAATTACGAGTTTCAGATTTTTGTTTTGGTCAAAATCTAAATGTTTAGTAATAGTGATAAAAAGAGTTTTCGTGCCAATTGTGCTAGCTATTTTCTGATAAAAATAAAATTTAAAATACTCTAATTCTTATAAAAATGTCATTTCGTTGATGAAGACATTCAAAGCCAGAGAAGCAAGTGATTCACTGTAAGAAAGTGGCAGAGCTGGGTTTGAAACCTAAGCTTGTTAGGCAGGACAGCTCTTCATAGGACTTGCAGTGCCACGTGGTCAGCTGCCCACTATGTACCTCAAACGCTTTTTAGAAAAAAGAGGGGTAACAATAAAGTAATATGATATTAATATACAGATCAAAACATCTTAGAATTGTATTATAGCCCATGGTTTTCATTTGGCTTTGATTTCATGGATCTTATTTGTTCTTTCCAGATAAGTCACTGTATTGTGTCCCCCTGTTATATTGGTAAGATATTGATTGATCTTATTTGTTCTTTCCAGATAAGTCACTGTATTGTGTCCCCCTGTTATAGAAAGACCCTTTATTATGGATGCTCAGGAGGTGTCTTGCCTGAGGTCACACTGATAAACAGGGGCAAGGAATAGCTCTCAGATCCACTTCTTTCTCTTTTACATCTGTATTTCTTCCTGGTGACAAACATTATGGAGCAAATTGTAAAATTGGCCCTAAAGGAACACCACTTACAGGTCCATACCCATTGTCACATGACTTTGCTCTTCCCCTATGAAAAGGTGGAGTGTTTGTTCCATTCATGAGATCCAGCTGTAGAAGTGACTTTCTAGGCTCCTAAGCCTAGACCTTGAAGAGGTCATGCACCTTCCACTTTCCCTCTTGGAACCAAGCAACCACACATAAAACCATCTGAGAACTGCTAGAGAGAGAGGCTGTGTAGATGAGAAATAGTCATTTCAGCTACCAGCCAGAACCAAAGTCCAAGACACGTGAGACCATTTTAGATTCTCCAGCCCCAGTTGAGCTGTATCAGCCAACACCATGTGGAGTACACATTCCCTGTTCCTGATGAGCCCTGTGAAAATTCCTACCCTACAAGGAGTGCAGTAATAAAAGGCTCATTATTTTAAGTGATGTTGGGATCATTTGTTACACAGTAATTGATAACAGATACATAATGACACTGCAGGATGGCTCTGATTAAACTTCCTCTAGAACTTGTTGTGTTCCAATCTGCTAATTTTATTCATCTTACCAATATCCAAGGACTTAATACTGGTCAGGTGAAAATGAAAACTGAGATACATTTGTGGAAGATGTTACTCTTTTCTTGGACTATTCTTCCTATTCTGGTCCTAGTGCAAACTCTTGTTCTTTCCTAACCTTGGTCATCACCCTATACCCTCCTCTTATGTCCTCTGAATCCAATTGATTGAACTTGAAGAAAACATGCAAAAAACTAGATTATCTAGACACTAGTCTCTGGATACTTTGTTAAGGTATCGGCATCCTGGGCCTCAGGGAGGGAGAGGGAGATTCCAGATGCGCTTTTTACTGCTAACTCTGTGTGTTCAGACAAGTTCTATCACCACCTTGAGCCCCTGGATGCTCCATTTGGAAAACCAGGTGGTTGGCTTATATATTTTCATTTTTAAGTCCAGGGTACAGGCTCTGGATTATTGATTCCACCTTGCTTTAGAGCCTGAAGATTCTAATATACTCCATCAGATCTTTAAGATCAATTCTTTCAGGTCAACTGGGTACTACAGATCTTGTTAGGTCCCTGGTGGCATCACCTAGAGCCAGAAAAACATGTCCTGAGATAGCTAGGGGGGAGTTTTTAGGCAGGCATATTTGGGAAATATTCATTCAGAAGAAATTGGAAATACCTCAAAAATGTAGATGGAAAAAGCGCTGCAGCCCAGCCCAGCCCAGCCCGGAGCACAGCTATACGTACTGAGCTCAAATATGCTCTTCTTCCCCTGCCAATCACACAGCCAAATCGGAGGCCCCTTGTTTTTCCTCAAAGGGAAATTCCTGGACATAAGACCCATTGCTTTATTTCAGAATGTCATCATTTCTCAGTTATTTTGGTCCTTGGACTCTTTATCCAATAATGATGGGTTGTTGCTGCCTCCCACGTGGACTGAAATGGCTTCCCACTAAGGACCCCTGGTGCGGTTGCCAGGCCTGTTCTTAGCACATTCTGAAAATGGAAATATGAGACCCTCAGGGCCTTCTCCCCACATTCCCTCTGTCAGCTTCATCCCAAGCTATAATACACATTGCTACCCTTTGGTAGGAACTGGGGATAGAAAAGCACCTCAACGGGTTGTCTCAGCCAAGCCCCTACTCATGAGCTGGATGAGCTGGAGGATCAGGAATCATCTGATTTAAAAAATAAGTAAATAAGTTTCTATAGCTCTTCCTAGATGTTATCAAAACTAATATGACCTTTATCCAATTATAAGCATTTTTCTTTATATCTGATTCAAGTCTCCCTAGTTCCAAGGGGAGTCAAAGTCTATTACTTTGTGTTCAGGAATGATGTTGGTGCAAGGTTGTCTTTATTCATCTTCCCATGTTGTCCAACTGTCTCTAAGGTACCCTCTGGGGGGAAAGTGGGAGACAGTAGGTTTCATTTTAGCTGATCTTTTTTTTTTTTTTTTGGTCTATGTCCTCTTGGGTGTATGATTGAAAGTGATATTGCTTATACAGCTCTGGGTTTGGGGCAATCTTATGAAACTGTGACTCAAATTATTGTTGAGGCTTTCCCCAAGTGTGTGTGAGCATAGTAGGAGAAGCCTCACAGATCCTGGCATGTGGAGCAGAAAGTCTAACCTTCCAGTGGCACCATTTTCCAAACCATTTGTGAGCATCGTGGAGTTCAGAAGATAAGCCCAATTCACAAAGAATTTAGCTGAGATATCAGTCACCTTCTTTGCTCTGTCTCCACATCCCGTTTACTTTGGCAGTGTAATTCTAGAGCAAAAGTAATGATGACAATGACGACGATAGATCCCCTGTTCATGGCTCTATTTGTAATATTGGAACATTTATCAAATGGCATTGAAGGGGCCCTGAAGGCTCTTATTCCTGGTTCTGGCATGCTATTTTTGCTTGCTCCTGAGCTGTGCACTGGCCAGTAGCACAGGGACACCCACTGGTGCTCACCTTTCTGTTTGATGGTCTAGAGTGTGGTTCCCTGACTGGCAGCATCTCAGCAGGAGGAGATCTATCTTGTGGTTGGCTGCCATGCTGCCTGGTGATCAGCTCTGACCAACAATTTCTCTACCATCCATGGGCTGCTGTCCTCGTCTTTCTGAGGAGTTCTGAATGCCAGCCTTGGGGAAAGGTTTTCTTCTTCCACATTTGTACCTTGAATTCTCTCTCAAACCTATGATGTTTTTTAGAGTTCTCTTTTACTCCCATTTAGTAGCTAAAATCCTATAAAGAGATAATGAATATTTATAGTAAACCTTCTCTGTTCACATTACTCTATAGTTTCTGCCTCCTGATGGACTCAGACTTCTGTACTCTCTTACCTAGATCATCTCATTTAATCCTAACAATATCTTTGTGAGCTAGGTGTTATCACTAACCCTCACAAAGGTGAGGTGAGAAACTGAGACTTATGTGGTAGTCTTGAGATTCCAATAGAAGTTCCTGACTTCAGAATAAATGATCTGGAGAACAACAGAGGTTCTCTAACCAGTTTCTTGAAGAAATGGCCAAGTATGTCTTAGCTGGTTATGGTCTTGGTTTCTTTATAAAATTGGAATTTTTGCCCCCAGCCAATTCCAAGGAACTTTGAGAAACTTTTGGATGAGAAGAGTTGCAAATGGCATTTAAATCTGTTCATGACCTCAGTAATAATGAAACATTTAGTCCTACATGGTGGCACATGCCTATAGCCCCAGCACTTGGAAGGCTGAGGTGAGAGGATCACTTGAATCTAAATGTTTGAGGCCAGCGTGGGCAATGTGGTGAGACCCCATCTCAAAAAGACAAAGCAAAATAAAACAAACAAACAAAAAGCCCATAAATGCTCAAGACTGAAATCTGTGCTTGCTGGCATGTCGTCCTGCCTTTGCTTCTCTTTCCCCTAGTGGATTTGACCTTCGGGGCTTATTCTGGCAACTACCACATCTCGCCCAATGGACTCTCAAGTCTTTGAGTAAAGGGCTCAGCCTGATTTTGGAGTCCTTTTGTCTCTGCTGCGTGTTCATCCTCATCAGGTGAGGTCATGGCAGCTGCTGCCCTGTCCATTGTGTTGAGATCTCTGCTACCTCCACAGGAATGAGGACTGTTCACTCCTACATTGGGCCCATGTGGAAATGGGCAGCATTTGGAGTGTATTGATGGTTTTGAGGGAGCTATGTCCTCTGATTTTTGGAAGACGGAGGCTAAGCAAAAGGAAATTTGAGAAGGGAAAAGGATATTGGTTAAATCCATTCTTTTGATGAAACAGATTTTTTTTCCATAAGAAATTGAATTTCTTTTGGAAGAAATAAGAGTAAGAGGTTTATTTTCTTTCTAGGGAGGCAGTTGGTGGCTCAGTATCTATGTTTTTCTGCATAGGAAGGAGAATATAGCAATAGGCTAAAGTCATTCAAATACTTTTGACCCACATAACGTGGAATTTGAAAATGTGCTGGGTTTGTCTTTTGTTCACACCAGGAGAGACAGATTTCTCCTCTTGCGGTGTGGTCTCCAACAGCCAGGCACCTGGGTGAGAATTCTGCCAGGGCATAGCCGAGCCTGAGGCTGGTGTCTTCAGAGTCTCTCTGGATTGTGCTGTAGTCCATAATTGGCTTTTAGGTACTGACTTGGAGCAGACAGGAGGCTCAGACTCAAATTCTGTCTCACCGACTGATTGTGTGATTCTGGTAAATTATCTTGTGTTTTTGCATATTGGCTTCTTCATGCATAACAAAAGATCCACAGTATAATCCCTACCTTTGGAAGTTATGGGCATTAAGCAGAGGACAGAGGGCATGGGTGGTACTTTGTGGGTATTATTTGGCCAGCAGTGTATTGTTCCCTTTGTTGGGTCTGTCTTTGAGTTTATCTGAGGTTTGTCTTAAGGAATGAGGGTCATTGTAGGGTTTTGTGAGCAATATTTCCCAATTAAGAAAGTAAAAATTGTACATGACTTTATGTTATTGTTATATTGTTTGGCCTAAGCCTGACTCCTTACTTGGGGGGTAAAGTTTAGCTCAAAACCTTGTGAACCACAACCTAACTTGAGGTGTAAATAAATTGCAACCAATCCTAGGAGTCTATACAAGTAACCATGTAACTGGGTGTCAGCCAACCAAGCAAATGAAGGCGGTGAAAATGTGCCCAAATAAGGCATAGGTCAAATTGTGTCAATAAGGTAATCTCTAAATGTAATTTCCTCTTTTCTGGCTATATATAGATATATAGCTTTCCATGTTTGGGGGAAGGCATTCAGAAACACTGTCCATCTGAATACTGCTTGGTTCTAGAATATTCCCCCATTTTTTCTCAAATAAGCTGTGTTAAATTTAACTTTTCTTAGTTTAGTTGAGTTTCTTTTTTTTCAATATTATTTAAAAACAAAAAGAAATGTTGTGTTTAGCCATCAGCATGAGGCAAACAGCATAAAATTTAGTCACAGAGCTTTTGGTTAATATTTTGCCCTTCTATCCTTAATTCCTCATTAGAAATAGCTATTATTGCTAAAAAAAAAAAAGAGTCCTCTTGGCACTGTAGAAGCAATATAGTAATGTTAGGGGTAGGCAAAATGGTTGCTGGTTACTGTATTATGTTTTTGCTCATTTATTTAACAAATGTACAAGTATTGTTAAACATTTATTGAAATAATGTTTTACATAATAGTATTAATAATTTTATTTTGGATTTTCAAAAATGTGGTTTTGAATGCTTACTATGTACCAAGCACTGTGTTAAGACTTTACACTATTACTTTTATTATACAGTAATACCACCATCACTTATTGACAGCCTACTGTCTTCTGGGAACTGTATCTGGTGATTTACAAACACTAGTTTTAACCTTCAAAAGAATAGTATCATATCTCTCATTAATTAAACATTTATGAGTGTGAACACTGTGGCAAGCCCTTTTCGTGCATTATAGTGATCAGACACTATAATGACCTACCCACCAACCATTTCCCTCCATTTTTCAGTATGATCTGTCCACATTGGAATGATTTCCAATTCTTTTTTTTTGTGTGTGTATGTGTTGGGGGGTACCCCGAGTTGAACTCAAGGGCACTCGACCACTGAGCCACATCACCAGCCGTATTTTGTATTTTATTTAGAGAAAGGGTCTCACGAGTTTGCCTAGTGACTCACTTTTGCTGAGGCTGGTTTTGAACTCATGATCCTCCTGCTTCAGCCTCCAGTGCCACTGGGATTATAGGCATATGCCACTATGCCCAGCAAATGCATTCTAATTCTTGAGACACATTGCGCCCTTCTGACCTTAGGGCATTTACACTGCCCATGTGTTTGCATGGCAGCCTTCTATTCACTAGGTAGACCTTAGCTCTTGAAGTGATATATATCATCTTAAATAACACTCCATCTCTGCACCCAGCAAATCATTCACTATCTGGTCACCTTGTATTTAAGTGTTATTTTCAATTTGATTTTTAAAAAGCATATTTAATTTGCTAAAAGTAAAGGTGTTCAAAAAGAAATTATCTGCCATTTGCTATCCCTAACAGGCACAGCTAAGACTATCCTTTAAAAAGATTTTTGCAAAAATATAACAAACTGCAATTTGTTTCCAGAGATCATCTTAAAAGAATGTAAGTCCGGCCCACTTCCTGTTGGAGTTACAGTGTTATCAAATCAATACACTGTAATGTCTTCCTTAGAACATTAACAGATGGCCTAAGACTGGACTCCTTCATAAATTCTACAATGTAAGGTTGACAATTAATTGTTCTCACTTTCTTCATCTGCACAATATGAGGGTTGGGTTGATCACCACAGGCCCTTCTAGAACAACCTCCTAAATATGCATATAGCAAATATTTATTGAGGTTGACAATTGTCATATACTTTATGAATTGCTGTTCTTACATTATCTGATTTAACTTTCACAGCACTTCTAATAGGTAGCTGTTTTTGGTCCCATTTTATATATGAGAAAACAGAAAAAAACAGAGCAAGCTCACATGATTAATAGGATTCTAGCCCATATCCATCTGAGTTAAGTGTTGAGCTCCTAATATTGGAACTCTGCATATCTCAAGGCCCTGGGATTGAAGGTCTTCTAAGAAGGAGGTTATATTACTTTTTGTAGAAAAATATTGCTCTAACAAAGAATCATGGAATTATTTATAGTTCCTACTAAAACTAGGAGTTGAAGCAAAGCAGACGTCCGAATCAGCTTGCAGTTAATGTTTATTCTCCCAAGGCCTCACAAAACATTTTTTTGTAGATTTGGTTCATGCCTTTCTCTGGAATTTGGATTTAGTATTTTCACACCAACTTTGCAAAATTTGTATTAACTGTTTACTTGTTAATTAATTAAGGTCTACACCACTCTTGTGCAATCTTGACTTTCAGATCCTTTTCTTGTTCCTATTTGTATGTTTTTGTCACTAGTCAGGGCTCCAAGGAGATCTGTAGGAACAGCTTACATATTTCTTGCTAAGCAAGACAAGCTCACACTTACTTCCCTTATTCCTTATCTCATTTTCTTTTTTGGTCTATTTCAATGGACTATGTTCCTCCTTGCAACATACAACAATATGATGTTAAGCTCTTGTATTGGGGAGATAGATCCCAGGTATTCACAAGTTATGTAGATGTATATGTAATGCAGACATAGTTCAAATGTTTTTGAGTTGTTCTAATCTCTAAAATTAGATTAAAGTGTGTTTACACACATATTTCTGCTTTGTTTCTCAGTTTTTAAAGAACTTTTCTATGGGCTGGCCTGGTCCAGTGTATTAAAAAAAAAAGTGTGTGTGTGTGTCTGTGTGTGTGTGTGTGTGTGAGAGAGAGAGAGAGAGAGAGAGAGAGAGAGAGAGAGAGAGAGAGAGATCTTAAGGACAAGGAATAAGTATTTGATTCTATGTCTGTGCACTTAACTACTGCAGTGTGTGGAGGAATGGTCACTTCATGTTTGTTGACCTTGCAATTAAGAGGACCCCAAGATTCACATCATCAAATATGGCCCATACGTGCTTAAATATAAGAATCATTTACATCTCCTTGGGGAAGAGCATTAGAGTTAGAATCTACATGAAGGGACCTGGAAAGCTATGTTTTTAACATGGCAATTTTTTTTTTAATCATCATGCAGGTTGGAAAACTCATCTTTATCCTTACAATGGGTATAGAAGTCCCTTCTACAGAATTAGCAATGATTTTTGGTTTTGAGGAAGAGAACATCTTTTCCCATAGTAATCCATGGGGAGAGAGATTTATTATAAGGACATCCAGAGCTGTTTTGGAAATTCTTTTGTGCTTTTAGAGAAGCACAGCCAGGCTTCATGAAATGGAATGGCAGCACCATGGTTTCTCATTCAGGATGCTCCTGCTTTTTTTCTGTGTATCTACTTCATTTTCTTCCATCTACTGGTTAGGTTTCCCATGCCTTCAGTTTGTCCACCTCATGATAACTATTTGGCCTCAGTCACCTCCTCCTCCCTTTATTCCCTGGAGCCCACTGAGTTCCAGTTTCCTTATTCAGTATTTCTAAGTGGCAACTCTTAAACTTAGCTCAAAGAGCTGGGCTAGATCATCTGAGACATCTCACAAGTAACCTATGGGTGCCTTTGCAATCAGTACTACAAATAGGTTTGTGGAAAATAGATTACAGCATTTAATTATTTGATTATCATAATTCTGGAACTGTATCTCTAAGTTGTGCTTAACATTTGCTGAAAAACCTCATGATATTAATTTCACATTATTGATGAGGTGTTTGAAACCAGTTTGTGTTATGGCTTATGCAGATGTTGACAAACACTCTTCACAATAGTGAAACTAGAGGTATGCAAATGATGAAGCAGCAGCAATAGATAAAATATGTAGATTTTGATGTAAAAGAATAAGTGAACACCACTATTATTATTTTTTATTTTGTTAAACAGCAAAAAGAAACAAATTCAATAGCATTTTTTTTTTCTGTATTTAGTGTGCTCAGACTTGTGTGGGCCCTAAAGAAACTCAGTCCTGTCCTAGACAGTTTTTAATCAGTGATGACAGGAGCTAGGAAAGCCAGCTCTGACCCTATTCCTCGGGTGGCATTCTTCCCCCACCATAGAGCAGCAGGCAGCTTCAAGCGAATAGCCTTCCAGTTCAGACCCTCGAGTGGTTATTTCAAGTGTGCAAGAGTCAGAATAGCCCTAGACTTAATAGCACATCTCCAATTGACTATATGATGATACCAACTTTCAAATTACCCTGATTTTTAAAAACCATGAGATAGTTTAAATTTTTTTAAAAAATTTTATGTAAGTACTAGCTTGATTAAAACTCTATATATCCTGTAAAGTAGATGTTGGCAATGTCTTTGCTTGTGGAATTCCTAAAGTCTAGTAACTGCCAGAATATTTCCTTTGCTTTTTCCTCTTTCTCTTTTCCTTACCAGTCTTTGAGAGGAGCCTGTGAGTGTGTGTTTTGTACAAGAGCCATCCTGGGTGAATGTGAGGTTTTAAATGGCCCCTTTCTTTGCAGGTAGGTTGGCAGACAGACTACTGCTGGCAAAATGGGTGATTTCAGATGCTCAGCCTAGGGCAGGAAAGCCTATTTTGAATTGCTTATTCATTCTTCCCTTCAAGACTGGTGTCTCAACATTCTACTCAGCACCCAGTCAGTTGGGAAGATTTTATTTGCTGTTTCTTGAAAAGTGTCTTTGTGGAAATGTAAAATCAAGAAGTTTATTTTTTCATTTTCTTTTATCTCCTACATTTTTTCCTTTGACAGAGAGTAAATTCAGAACTCAAAGCCCTTTGACGTTCTTGGGCTTGGCATCTCTCCTTAGGGCCTGCTTGTCCTGTTTCTGTATTTATACTACTGTGGACACCTGGCTTCTTTCTCCCCAAAACATGTGATGCTTTCAGCTCAGAGTTGGCTGTTTGCCCCTGGAGGGCTCAAATGCTCCAAGGTTTTAGGAAGAGGTGTGTTAGGGAGCTGAAAGGGGACTGCTTCTTTGGGCCCAGCAATATGCCTGGATAAGGCATATTGCTTTCCCTCTGGCTAAATAGGTATTATGAATATCACTGGAGGCCACACATGATTACATGACATAGGGTTAATATCTCTAATATCATGTACTATCATGATGGCATGGTACATTGTACCCTATCAGTTGGAGAAGTTGTTCTTCTATAAATTCTTACTTGGAGAATGGGTTGGGGGGCAATAGAAGGTATATAAAGGTTGTCATTCATTCATTTCCTCAAGTACACTTACTGAGTGCCCACAACTGGCCGTGGATTCAGAATTAAAGCATTGGTAATATGGTGGAAGAGACTTTAAAGTATAAGCAAAGGCCGTAGATTTTGGAGTCAAAAGATTCTGCTTTAAGTCTTGGCTGTAACACCTATTAAGATTGAAAAGCAGTGTTAGTACAACATACAGGGGCCCAGAGGAAAGATTGGTTAATTTGGCCTGGGTAATTGAGGAAACCTTCAGAGGGGTGAGTAACATTTGAAATGGCTCTCAAAGAGTGATCAGGAGCTGCTGGGTGGAGGAGGTGAGGTGGGGATGAGCTCTAGGTAAATTGAGGAGTGACAGGAAAATCACATACAATGAAAATGTGCAACATCTTTAGGGAGCCGTGACTTCACTGGGAAGGCCAGCACATCCAGTATAGTTTCAGTAACTGTTAAAGATACTGTTGGAAAGATGGTTTGGCCTCAGGTTGGGAAGGCCTTAAATGCTCTGTGAAGGAGTTGAGACTGTGTTCGGCTGATAGGGGTACTCTAGCTTCAGTTTTTAATTAGATGTGTCAAAGGTCAGATTTGTATTTTATAAGTTCCCGGAGCAGCTCAGAAGTGAATTGGAGGGGTGAGCCCAGGGGAGAAGGAGAAATAAGGAATACAGCAGGGTTCAGGTGAGTGGGTGGGGGCTTTTTCCTAGTCCAAGATAAGAGATGTGACATGATTTTTTTTTTTCTAGTCTATTTCCATAGAGCACCGATTCTTCTGCCTCAAGGCAGATTTAGTGAACATGTATTGACAGGTATTAGGGAACTGTCCCAGACAGTGGGAGATAATGGTTGGTTATCTGGCCATGCTATGGTGATTAAGAAATCCCAGGGAAGCAGGCTGGAGAGAAGCTTATGGGTGTGTTTGGTGCCAGATTTCAAAGGTGAGGCCCCAGCCACCTTTCCAAGGCCAACACACCAGCCCCTTTGACCCAGATAGCACTAGCTGGCACTGTTTTCTCTGTGTGAGCCTTTGAACCTCTTTTAAGTCAAGAATATTGTCCTTCTGCCACAGACAGAATGTTAGCCCTTTATGGAGTGTGTGCTTCTCTCTTTTAGAGTCAATCTTGGCAAAATCCATAGTTGTACTTGGTTGGAAGCTGCCTTTATTACCCTTCTTGGACACAGCTGCTTCTTTGGAAAGCCTGGAGAATAAGCTTGGTGATACCTATGGTGCCAATGAGTGCTAATTGATGGAGTAATATTATTCTATGCAAAGTTAAAGGGAAGGATGCTCCATCTGGCCATTATGATATGATAGTGAAGTGAGTATTTTTGATAGGGTTGTGTATAGATTGAATGGTGTCACCATGGAGAATGAAGAATTCTATTATGGTAACTAGATGGGAAGTGGAACAAAGAAAATATGGTTCCTTGCAAATTTATGACCTTTTATTTATGTAAGGGAAATGCCTAAGTGGAAGCAATACTGGACCAACTGTCAGGAAATATTTCTGTCCTATGTTTGTTACTGACTTGCTGAGTGAGTCACCCAATCTTTCGTGCTTGAGATATTCCAGCTGCCATTTAAGGAGAGTAGTCTGTAATCCTTCTGCTTGGACAAAAATACAGAAAGTGTTATTCCAATGACTTTACTGGTGAAGATTAGTAATACTATTAAAAGTAGGTACCCACGCCAATCCAGTCAGTGAGGACGATGACTTTTATTTTTTTTGGTACTGCGCATTGAATGTAAGGATGCTCTGTCACTAAGCCTCATCACCATCCTTTTTTTTTTTTTTTTTTTTTTATCTTTTATGCCGAGACAGGATCTCACAAAATTACTGAGGCTCACCTTGAACTTGTGATCCTCCTGTCTTAGCCTCCCAAGTTGCTGGGATTACAGGTATGTATTAACTTTTATAAGTCAAATAGTCTTCATTTGTGGAGTGGGAGTACTACGTACTTGACTGGGTAACTATGAAGATAAAGTGTGATGAGACATGTAAACTGACCAGCCCAGCACCTATACGTGTGTGTGTCAAAGTTGGAAGCTTTCCTCCACTTACATGCCCTATCCATGAATCTATGAGTAGGCAGTGGCTAGATTTCATGACCACAGATTTACTCTGACATATGACTTAATTTATTTGAGTTTCAAGAAATAGAACCACGTAGGAATGTTATGGGTTCAGTAGAAAGCTATGATAATTACAAAGGGAACTACTTGGAGCTCACATATCCTATAATCTCAAATCAAACTATCTTCCAATATAATTTGTATATCTTCCTATACAAATCACTGTCATAAACTGCTAGACACATCTGGGATTACAATCCTTGAGAACTAAATCCAAAAGCAAGAATTCTTTAGGTTAGCTCTGAAAACTTTTTCATTCCAGGGCCTAGGTTCTATCTACTCATGACTTGCCATTCAGTGGCTCCCACTGCCTAGAGGGTAAAGTCCAAAGTTTTCAGCCTGGCACATAAAGCCATCCATGGAAGGTTCCAGCCTTCCTGCCATTCTCAGTTATCATCAATTTTATCTTTAGACCCAGAACTGCAGCCACACTACACTATATACAGTTTACCATATGGGCCAGGTAATTGCAGTCTCTACAGAGGCATGGAATGTTCTCCATCCTCCTCAAACATCATTTCCTCTGTGAAACTTCTCCTGGATCCCCCACATTCTGAAGTCAAATGATAACTCTTTCCATTATGACTCCATTGTAGCTGTCACATCAGTGACATTAATCATTTGCATGCTTATGACTCTGAACTATGAGCTCCAAGAGAACAAAGACCATGCCTGTGGAAATTGGCTGTATCTCATGATTGTCCTTTCAGAATTAAGTGTCATGAAAATTTTAATAACTGCTTTGTAGCTTATTATATTAACCACGTTATGCCTTTTTTCTTGACACTGGAAAACTCAGAGCAAAATTTAACTCTAATATACAGGAATCAATAATATATATCTCTACATTTAATTTTCTCTTGATCTTTTCTTTAAATTTTATCATATTTTATCTTATATTTTATCTATGAATATTTTCTACTTTATAGTGTATTTTCATTTGCAGTTTACATTTTAAAAAGAACATCTTATTGTTCAAGTTTCCTCTTACTTGAAAAACTCAGCTGAATTTCTCAAGGGCAGCTATTATTTTGCCCCAGTTTCTTTCTCTCTTTTTTTTGTTATTTTTCAAATAATGTTACTGAGACATATATTTCACATATGACAGGGTTCATGTGTCCAAAGTGTGTAATTCTTTGAATATTCACAAAATTGTGCTACAATCACCATTATATAATATTCATACCTCCATCTCCTAAAAAGAAATCTTATGACTGTGATTAGTCATTCTGCATTTCTTTCCTCTGATTGCCCCTTTCAGGCTCAGAGAACCATTAATCTACTTTCTATAGATTTTGCTTAGTCTGTACATTTCATATTAATGAGAACATATACTATGTGGCCTTTTGTGACTATCTCCTTTCACTTAGAATAATGTTTTTAGTAATCATATAATTTGAAAATAATGTTTTCGAGGACTGTATATTTTGAAGATTGACATTTAGAAGATTGTGTTGTAGCATGTATGTATCAGTACTTATAGTTGCATAATATTCTGTTGTATGGGTAGACCACATTTTGTTTATGTGTTCCTCAGTTAATGGACACATGGGTTATTTCTATTTTTTGGTTGTTTTGAATAAGGCTACTATGAATATTTTTGTATAATTTTTAAGTGGACATATGTTTTCATTTCTATTGGGTAAATATCTAGGAGTGGAATATCTGGGTCATGTAGTGACTGTAAGTTTAACATTTTGAGGAACTTCCAAAATGTTTTTCGAAGTGATTATACCATATTTCATTTATGTCAGCAATATATGAATATGCATATTTCTCCAAATCCTCATCAATACCTGTTATTGTCTGTCTGTCTTTCTCTCTCCATATATATATATATATTTAAAATTTGTTTTAATTAGTTACACATGACAGTAGAATGCATTTATACACTTTGAAGTATCATACATAGTTGGGATATAATTTCTCATTTTTCTGAGTGTACATGTTGCAGAATCATATTGGAGATATGTATATATATATATATATATATATACACACACACACACACACACACATACACACACTCGCACACACACACAGTAATAATGTCTGTTTCATTCTACTAATTCTACTATCTTCACATCCCCTCCCTTACCCTCACATCACTTACCTCTACCTAATCTAAGGTAACGCTGTTCTTCCCTAGTGCCCCCACGCTGCTTTATTATGAATTAGCATCCACATGTTAGAGCAAACATTCCATCTTTGGTTTTGTGGGATTGGCTTATTTTGCTTAGCACGATATGCTCCAACTCCAACCACTTACTAGCAAATGCCATAATTTCACTCTTCTGTAAAGCTGACTAATATTCCATTGAGTATATATACCACATTATCTTTATCCATTCATCTATTGAGGGACACCTAGGTTGGTTCCATAGTCTAGCTATTTTGAATTGAGATGCTATAAACATTGATGTGGTTGCATCACTATAGTATGCTGATTTTAAGTCCTTAAGGTATAAAATAAGGAGTGGGATAGCTGGGTTAAATGGTGGTTCCATCCCCAGTTTTCCAAGGAATCTCCATACTTCTTTCCATAGTGGTTGCACCAATTTGCAGTCCCACCAGCAATGTATGAGTGTGCCTTTTCACCCACATCCTTGTCACAATTTATTGTTCCCTGTATTCTTGATGATTGCCATTCTGACAGGAGTAAGATGAAATCTTAGAGTAGTTTTGATTTGCATTTCTCTAATTGCTAGAGATGTTGAACACTTTTTCATATATTTGTTGATCAATTGTATTTCTTCTGTTGTGAAGTGTCCGTCTAGTTCCTTAGCCTATTTATTGATTGGGTTATTTTTTTTTTGTATTAAGTATTTTGAGTTCTTTATATATCCTAGAGATTAATGCTTTATTGGAGGTACATGTGGTAAAGATTTTTTTCCCCAATCTGTAGGCTTTCTCCTTACTTTATTAATTTCTTTCTTTGCTGAGAAGAAGCTTTTTAATTTTAATCCATCTCATTTATTGATTCTTGATTTTACTTCTTGTGCTTTAAGAGTCTTGTTAAATAAGTCAGATCCTTGGCTGATGTGGTGAAGATTTGGGCCTACTTTTTCTTCTATTAGGTGCAGGGTCTCTGTTCTAGTGCCTATGTCTTTGATCCACTTTGAATTGAATTTTGTGCAGGGAGAGAGAGAGAGGTTTAACTTCATTTTGTTACATATGGATTTCCAGTTTTGCCAGTACCATTTATTGAATAGGCTATCTTTTTTCCAGTGAATATTTTTTGCACCTTTGTCTCATATAATATAACTTCATTTATGTGGGTTTGTCTCTGTCCTCTATTCTGTACCATTGGTCTACAAGTCTATTTTGGTGCCAATACCATGCCATTTTTATTACTATAGCTCTGTAGTATAGCTGAAGGTCTGGTGTTGTGATGCCACCTGCTTCACTTTTCTTGCTAAGGATTGCTTTGGCTATTCTGGGTCTGTTATTTTTCCAAATAAATTTAATGATTGCTTTTTCTAATTCTATGAAAAATGTCATTGGACATTTTAATAGGAATTGCATTAAATCTGTATAGTACTTTTGGTAGTATGGCCATTTCGACAATATTAATTCTGCCTATCCAGAGAGCATGGGAGATCTTTCTATCTTCTGAGGTTTTCTTGAATTTCTTTCTTTAGTGTTCTGTAGTTTTCATTGTAGAGGTCTTTCGTCTCTTTTGTTAGATTGATTCCCAGATATTTTATTTTATTTTTTTGAAGCTATTGTGAATGGAGTAGTTTTCCTAATTTCTCTGTCAGTGGATTTTTCTGATGTATAGGAATGCATTTGATTTATGGGTATTGATTTTATATCCTGCAAATTTGCTGAATTCATTTATTAGTTTTCTGGTGGAATTTTTTGGGTCTTCTAGATATAGAAATATGTCATCAGCAAACAGTGATAATTTGAGTTCCTCTTTACCTATTTGTATCCCTTTAATTTCTTTCTTTTGTCTAATTTCTCTGGCTAGAATTTCGATGATGATGTTGAATAGAAGTGGTGAAAGAGGACATCCATGTCTTGTTCCAGTTTTTAGCGGGAATGCTGTCAATTTTTCTCCATTTAGCATGATGCTGGCCTTGCATTTAGCATATATAGCTTTCACAGTGTTGAGGTATGTTCCTACTATCACTAGTTTTTCTAATGTTTTGAACATGAAGGGGTGCTGTATTTTGTCAAATGCTTTTTTTTTTTTGCACCTATTGAGATGATCATATGATTTTGTTTTTAAGTATATTAATATGATGAATTACATTTACTGGTTTCCATATATTGAATCAACCCTGCATCCCTGGGATGAATCCCACTTGATTGTGGTTCACTATCTTTTTAATATGTTTTTGTATGCAATTTGCCAGAATTTTATTGAGAATTTTTGCATTTATGTTCATTAGAGATATTGGTCTGAAGTTTTCTTTCCTTGATGTGTCTTTGTTTGGTTTTGGTATCAGGGTGATATTAGCCTCATAGCATGAGTTTGGAAGGGTTCCCTCCTTTTCTATTTCATGGAATACTTTGAGGAGTATTGGTGTTCATTTTTCTTTAAAAGTCTTGTAGAACTTGGCTGAGAATTCATCTGGTCCTCGGCTTTTCTTGCTTGGTTAGTAGGCTTTTGATGGCGTTTTCTATTGTGTTTTGAAAAAAAGTAATTATAAGTATTTTATCCAGGTGAATTAATATCTTTTTGTAATTTTTATTTGCATTTTCCTAATCCAAATTACTAATACTAAATATCTTTTCATGTGCTTATTGGTCATTCATTTTATATTCTTTTTCAAGATTGTTACAGCTAGTCTGGGTACCTTGCATTTCTAAATAAATTTTAGAGACAGCTTGAAATTTTTGTAAAAAGGTAGAATTTTGGTAAGGAATTTGCATTGAATCTGTGCATCAATTTGTGAAGTATTGATATCTTAACAATGTCAAATCATCAAATCTTTGAACATAGGTTGTCTTTCCATTTTTTTGATCTTCTTTAACAATTTTCAATAATGTCTTGCAGTTTTCGTAGTTTTTAGCATACAAAGTTTTTACTTACAACTAACTTACATTGTTAAATTCATTCCAAAGAATATTATTATTTCTGATGCTAATTATAAGTGAAATTTTCTTAATTTTGTTTTGATTTTTCATTGTTAGCATATAGAAATGCTATTAATTTTGGATATTGATTTTTTATCTAGCAACCTGGTGAACCCATTTATAAATTGCAATAAATTTTTATTTTTTTATTTTTATTTTATTTTTTAAAATATTTATTTTTTGGTTGTAACTGGACACAGTATCTTTATTTTATTTACTTATTTGTATGTGGTGCTGAGGATGGAACCCAGGGCCTCCCACCTGCTAGGCGAGCACTCTACAGCTGAGCCACAATCCCAGCCCCAAGTTTTAATTTTTTTTTTTTTGGTGTGGATTCCTTGCAATTTTGTTCATATAAGATTATATCATCTGAGAATGGAGAGAAAGCATTAAATCTTTTACAACTTTTTATATCAGCTATAGGTTTTTGTGAGGCTAAGAAAGTTCTCTTGTATTTCTAGTTTGTTGAGTATTTCTTTTTTTATCATAAAACAGTGTTGGCATTTATAATTTTAATGCATTTATTGAAATGATCATGTGGTTTTATTTTTATTCTGCAGTTGTAGTTTATTATGTAAGTTGATTTTTAGATGTTAAACCAAACTTGAATTCTTTGGATAATCCCACTTGGCTCTGGTATATTTTTTTTTATTTGTTGCAGGATTCAAATTGGAATTTTGCACGATTTCATAAAGAACATTGGTATACAGTTTTCTTTTTCTTTTGATAGCTTTGTCTGGCTTTAGTACCAGTGTAACACTAGTCTCATAGAATGGGTTGGGAAATGCTTCCTTTTCTTCTATTTTCTAATGGAGTTTGTGAAGGATTGGTGTAAATCATTCTTTAATTTGTTTTGTTTTGAGATGGGGTCTTTTTATGTTGCCCAGGCTGGCCTCAACCTCTTGATCCTCCTGCCTCATCCTCACTAATTATTTTTTAAATGTTTGGTAGAATTCACGAAAGAGGCCATCTTGGCCTGCATTTTTCCTTGTGAGATATTTTTTTTTAACTTACAAATTTAGTCTTATTTTTTTTAATCTGTTAGAAATCTATTCAGATTTTCTTTCTTTCTTTCTTTCTTTCTTTCTTTCTTTCTTTCTTTCTTTCTTTCTTTCTTTCTTTCTTTCTTTCTTTCTTTCTTTCTTTCTTTCTTTTCACTCTCCCTTCTTCTTTTTCCTTCTCCTTCTTTTGTGGTACCATGGATTGAACTGAGGGTTTGCAAATGATAGACACGTTCTCCACCACCAAACTATATCCCCAACCACCCCACCACCTTTTTTTAATCTTATTTTTGAGATAGTGTTTCACAAATTTCCCAGGCTGACCTCAAAGCTGTGATCTTCCTGCCTTAGCCTCCCAAGTACATTACATTACAAGTATGCACCACCATGACCAGCTCTAGGTTTTCCATTTCTTGAATTAGTTGGAATAATTTATGTCTCTAGGAATTTTTCCATTTCCTATAAGTTTTCTAATTTTTTAATAATGCATTTTTCATGATAGTTTCTTATAAACATTTATTTCTATAAAACTGGTAGTGATGTTCTTTCATTCTTGATTTTAATAATTTGAGTGTTCTCTTTTTTTCTTTATTAGCCTAACTGAAGATTTGTCAATATTGTTCTTTTCAAAGAACCAACATATTTTTAAAATTAATTTCTGTTTTAAAATTATTTTCTATTTCATTTATACTTACTTGAATCTTTACTATCTTCTTGGTTTTTCTTGATTTCAGTTTTTTTTTATTCTTTTCTAGTTTGCTATGTTGGCAGGTTAGATTATTTTTTAAAATAGGCATTTATTGCAATAAATTTCCCTTTCAACATTGCTTTAGCTGCAACCCATAACTTTTGGTATGCTGTGTTTTTATTTTCATTCATCTCAAGTACTTCCTAATTTCTCTAGCATTTTTTCCCTTGCCCTAGTAGTTATTTACATATGTGTTGTTTAATTTCCACATATTTGTGCATCTTCAAATTTCTTTTGTTATTGATTTCTAACTTAATTCCTTATTGTCAGATAACATAATTTATGTGATTTTGATCTTTTAAAATCTGTTGAGGCTTTTTAAAATAGAAACATGTCGCAAACATTTTTATGATTGATGCAGAACCAAGCTGATTATCTAAGTGGGCCACTCTTTTTACAAATTAAAAACCTAATGCTCAAAAAAATTTAGTTGACCTTGAGTCTCACAGATAGTTAATGGCAGAACTGAGGTTGGAATCCAAACATTTAATTTTCTGCACAGTGGCTTTCTTCCACATCTATCTTTCTTCCTTACTTTCATATTTGATATCTTGGAGATTCTCAGCACAAACCAAGAAATATACCTAGAAGTGGAAAAACTTTTAGAAAAGTTTTTCCAAAACTTTCCTTGTTTTGGAAAGTCACTATGAATAAACATTTACATGACTACATAGTTGAAATGATAAAAAAGACACAGTAATCTGCCTCATTAGAGAATCTTGTTAGAAGATTTTATTGAACTCTTAATTCTTCTTTTTAAAAGACATAGTGCTGTCATGGAAACCTAAATCATGATATGCTAGTTGTAAACAAGCATTAGCACACAGGGACGGCCTTCTTGATAGAAATTCTTATGAAAAAATACCAAGAATTCATTGCCATCATCCCAACATCTGTTAGCATTGAACTCAGTTAGTAAACTACTAATCCTTTCCTGAGCTATATAGAGCCAGTATTGTCCTGATCATGACAGAAGATGGTCCCACTGTACTTTGCACTTTAGGGTCATATCCATAGTGTCCCCAGATATGGATATCACTTAAGAGAGATATCCATAACTTAGCACCATAGAATGCCAACCAGGAGGCTGACACATCTGCAAACTTCACACTGAAGAGTGGGACTTTGGTGAGAACACAGTGCATGTGTTCAGTTAGAAGTAAGTGGTGTAGAAAGGAGAAGGGAAGACAGGATGGTGGTAAGTGGATGAAGCTTTCAGAGAGGGAGATTTGACTGATCCTAAAGCAAATGAATAAGAATTGGTGGTGCCATGGCATTTTTATAACATAAGGATTTACTAGGGTAAATGACCATTGGGCAAAACACTGGAGAGAGACTCCCTGTACTATGAAGTGGGGACTTGAACTATATCACCTTCATTCTTTTTTGCCAATCATGAGAGATTATGATTCTAACTGAGATCAGGAACTGAGCAGAGATTCTAAGACAAAATCCAAAACACTAGAACCTTGGAGTCAGGAAAGGAGGGAAGCATGACAGCTTGGCTTAATGAAAATGGTAGGAGACCAGTAAAATAAAAGTGTCTTGAGGTCTTAGTTACCTGATTGCTTAATGTGGATTTGTCCTCTTATCCTGGGTTTATAGGATGTTTATAAAATGTTTATAAAAACAGCTTATTGTAGCTAGCCTGACAAATCACTGACTGCTTATTAAATATGTTGTATCTTTTAAACTCTAGGAGAATTTTTTATTTGTTTTGTGATACTAAGGATGAAACCTAGGAAATTGTGCATGTTAGGCAAGAACTTTACCACTGAGCTAGGTCTCCAATTCTTTTTAAAATTTTCATTTTACTTATTATTAATTTATATTTTAATTGGTGCTTTATAGTTATACATAAAAGTGGAATTCATTGTGATCTATTCATACATGTACATAGCATAATTTGGTTAACTTCATTCCACAGTTCCTTCCTTTTCCCATTTCTTCTCCCTTAACCCTCCCCCTTTATCCCCTTCCTCTGCTCCACTGATCTCCTTTCTATTTTCATGAGATCCCCTTTTGAAAAAAAATCTTATTTTTCCCTGGCTTCTGTATATCAGAGAAAGCATTCATTCCTGACTTTCTGGCTCCGGCTTGTTTCACTTAGCATGATGTTCTTCAGTTCCATCTATTTACCAGCTAATGGTATACTTTCCCTTTTTTATGGTGAGTAAAACTCTACTGTTTATCTATTTGTCTCCTGAGGGACACTGAGGCTGGTCCCATAACTTTGCTACTGTGACTAGTATAAATTGTGCTATTATAAGCATTGAAGTTGCTTATCACTGTGATATATGCAGATTTTAATTCTTTTGGATAAATACCAAAGAATGGGATAGGTTGGTCAAATGTATTCTTCAGTTCTATCTTCATTGGTCACATGGTGGTTCCATTTCTAGTTAAAAAAATTTTTTTTTAGTTTTATATAGATACAATATTTTTGTTTATTTTTATGTGGTGCTGAGGATCAAACCCAGTATGTCACATGTGGAAGGCAAGTGCTCTACCACTGAGCTACAGCCCCTATTTAAATATTTAATTCCTTATTTCTAGTTTTTGAGGACTCTTCATACTCCTTTCCAGAGTGGTGGCACTAATTTGCAGTCCCACCAACAATGTTTTATTGTATGTTTTCCCCCACACCCTTGTCAGCATTTATGGTTATTTATATTCTTGGTGATTGTCATTTTAACTGGAATGAGATGAAATCTTGGTGTAGTTTTTATTTGCATTTCCCTGATTGCTAGAGATATTGAATATTTTTTTTCATATATTTGGTGGCTGTTAGTATTTCTTTTTTTGAGAAATATCTGTTTAATTCATTTATCCATTTATTGATTTTTTGGTATTTTTTGAGTCCTTTATATATTTTGGATATTAATCTCCAGTTGGAAGAGTAGCTGGCAAAGATCTTCTCATATTCAGTAGGCTCTCTCTTCATGCTCTTGTTTCATTTGCTGTGCAGACATTTTTTCTTTGAAGTCATCCACTTATTGATTCTTGATTTTATTTCTTAAGCTTTAAGAGTTTTATTAAGGAAGCAGGTTCCTGCACCAACATTTTGGAGTGTTGGCCCTACATTTTATTCTAGAAGTTGCAGTTTTTCTGGTCTAATTCCTAAGTCTTTGATCTACTTTAAGCAGATTTTTTGTGCAGGGTGAGTGGAAACAATCTAATTTCATTTTTCTACATATGGACAGACAGTTTTTTTTAGCACCACTTATTAAAGGCTATCTTTTCTCCAATGTATGTTTTTGGCAACTTTTTCAAGGATCAGATAACTATCTATGTGAATTTGTCTCTGTGTTCTTCAGTTCTGTTTCATTGGTCTTTATGTCTGTTTTTGTTACTGTAGCTGTTTTTGTTACTGTAGCTCTGTAATATGATTTGAGATGAGGTATTGTGATGCCTTCAGCATCACTCTTTTTGTTCAGTATTCTCCAACTATTCTAGGTCTTTTATTCTTCCATATGAATTTTGGACTTTTTTTCCTAGTACTGTGAAGAATGTCATTGGTATTTTTATGGGGATTGCATTGATCATTAGCTTTCCTATACTCCAATAATTAATCTCCTGAGAAAGAAATAAAAAAAAACTATTTCATTCAAAATAACCTCAGCAAAATAAAACAAACAAACAACAACAAAACCTGGAGATAAATCTGACCATGGAGGTGAAAGACGTCTGTGATGAAAACTATAGAACACCGAAAAAAGAAACTGAAGACCTTAGAAGATGGAAAGACCACCCATGTTCTTGGATAAGCAAAATTAATATTGTCAAAATGACCATAATTCCTGTTCCACCTTAGGGCTGCAAAGGTTCCAAGCATACTGTTTACCAATCCCAAAGAGAACTTGGAGGACTCAGTGGAGGTTTTGGACATTCTATTACTTACTCAGGGGCAGTGGGTCAGGATACAGTGGAGAGCAGTGCTGTGCCTATAAGCTGGGGAAATACATGGGATAGGTTGCATGCCCGGCTGCACAGGTGGCTTTCGTCAAATGTTTTATGAGTACATTCCTTTACTTTACAACTTGACTCAGTCTTCAGATCCTCTCCCAAAGACTGGAGATTAGGAAAGTGACCAGATCTCCCTCCCTCTTCCCTAGTTAACACATTCTTTTGGAGAACTTCTTATCTCATTGCAAGCTTTCCTCGGCACTGATTAGTGTTGAATCCAACTATACCAAAATTTTATTTTGAAACAGGATTTCCTTAACTTGTCCAGGCTGGTCTTGAATTTGCAATCCTCCAGAATGGCTGGGATTATAAGGGACTGCAATCAGTTTTGAGGAGGGCTTATCATCAGTGCCTGGCCACTCTGTAAGCCCTTATCAAGGACATAGTCCACATGTAAGAAGGATTTGGTCAATCCAAACCTACTAGGTGGAAGTAGGAGGAATGGATGTAAGTTGTGTCTTCCATAAGGTCCTCTTGGAACTGGTAGACTCCAAAAACATCCAGACTTCCAAGACAGTTTGCCTCTCTTGATTAAATGAAATGCACACATTCAAGTGTAGTAATGCTCAATGTTTCTCAGATGTTGAGACTGATCACCTAGTTGACTATTACCACTAGAGAATAGGGAAGGAGAAAAAGAAGGTATATCAAATCTTTATCATATGTAAATTCCAACTTGGATATAAAAGATTGCTTCACTGGCTGAGTGGGAAAGTGGGTAGAAATATTACTTCCCAAAACTATTGAGGTGATCATTATTATAAACTGTCAAAATAATCATTTTTAGATATTAATATAATAATTTAACAATATATAGAATTGCATCCCATTCTGTATGTACTGAGTTAATCAGGGGTTATGTTGGCTCCCAAATTAGCAGACTGTTATGCAAAAAGCTCACTGTCCTGTAGACAACCATGCAGTAATCACAAAGTTGGGTTAAGCAGAGTTTTAATCACATGCCAGAAATGAAACTAATAAAAACAAAACATCTGCTGAGGAATTAAAAAAAAAAACAACCCAAACTTTATTGATAATAGAATAGGAGGGCCCTGGTTACTCGGGGCTCAGGAAACTATGGGTACTTTGATTATTACATGGGCCTTTGGGTTTGATTGGGATTTAAATAAAGCAGGTAATGGGAAGAAGACAAAAATCAAATGGCCTGGGAGAGCTAGTGGTGTGTCTACAAGTTCTACTGGTTTATTTTTGGTGAATAGTAGATGTTTACAATCTATTTATGGGGCTCAGTTATTACCCAGGAGGGAAGGATATTCTTTGCAGCAAGAACAACATAAGTACCATGGGTTTGGTGAGTCACAAATTTTCTTGCTGTCATATGGTTTTAGAGCATCCCTGCTGGGACTTTTGCTCAGGCTGGTTAGCTACCACAGGGAACTGCGACTTCATGAGGTCCTGCTATTGGCCCGTTTTCCTAACTCCCAGGACTTTCAGATCAGAAAAACAATTATGTTGACGATACTTATTACTAATGCAATAATAATTAGTAACATGACCTACCTTTGGGGGGCTTGCTCTGTGTTAAGGTCTGTTTAAGAAAAAACCTTTTGTAAAACTAAGAAGACTTAACAGTTATTTTTTGAGTTCATATGATTGTGGCAGCTATTGGTGGCTTACCTTTCCAGTACAAGCTTTAATCAGATTACTTTCCCACAGATGTTGATAACTTTGCAAGTTTCCATGTTTAAGTTCAAGTAAGACTCCACTTTTGCTCTGCCTGAACATTTCCCTGGCCAGTTTCTTCAAGGTCTTGGTCCCAGCATATACTGCTCAGGAATTAAGGCCCCCAGGCAATGCCAGCCTGCTGATGGGAAGAGGCAGAGCAGAAGCCCTGCAGGTCCACATGTGGGTGTGCTCTGTGGGCAAGAAGCCTGGGGTAGGGACTGCTGTAGCACAGCCAGCTCTTTGTCACCTCTGAGGTGGCCTCTCTGTACCCCAATAATTACATTGGAAAGGGCACAAAAGGTATCAATGAGTATAGGCTATCAAGAAGCCTGAGTCTTCTGTTTGGTTTTAGAAACTGGGAAAATTCTGGAATCTACCTTCCATAAAAGCAAAACCATAAAGGTTAACAATATGGGCTTTGCCTGGAGACCCACTAAGTGTCCCACTTTTCTGATCCTAAGGTTCTTCTTCTGTCATAGAGAAATAATGCCTTCTGACTCATGGGTTTGTCATGTTTATTAAAAGAGACCAAATGGACTGTACATTGCCCCGACTTTTACTTTTACTCCCTTGATTCTATTACGTCTCTGCTATTATTTGCATCTTCACGAGGACTTTCCCTATCTACTCTGTAAAATAGACTCTCCCTCTGTGACTATAACTTCTTAGTACATTGCTCTATTTCAGTTTTCTGTATTAATCAGTTCTTAAAATACACATCTATGTTTTTTAAAATTTATTATTATTTACTTTAACCGTCTCCCTCTCTGCAATGCAAGCTTCATAAAGTTTGGGACTTTTACCCTTGCTCTCTGCTGTGCACTTAACTCTTTGGGGAGTGCTGATACATAGAGACTTGATAATCATGTTGATGACTAAATGGAATAATGAAATAAATGAATGTAAAGTGCTTTGCACAAAATGAGCATTTGATGAATTGAAATTTTTATTACTAGTTATATGTAGATAGGGCACTGGGTGGAAAGTCAATAACCATGAGATTTTCTCTTTCTTTCTATAGGGACTATCTCATTGGTTGGGCCAGATGAAATGTGCAGGGCCCAAGGGCTAGTGTTCAATGTCACATCATCTAAAGAACTCTGTTAGGCCTTTGGCAATGTAGGGTCCAGCCAATGCGATCCAGAGGAAATTCCCTCCTCCCACACTCTGTCATTGGCAGGGAGCAGCCCAAGCAGGATCATTGGTAAACACAGCAATGAACTTAAAAACACAGCAGTTGAAACCCTGGGTCAGTCCCACTCCCTGAGGTCTGTGAGACAAGGGCTACTATACTCCGTGGAGCCAGAAGAGGCAATAAGCCATCCGCTGAAGCTGGATATTTTGTCATGCAATTGTTAGCTACCAAGTGGGAGAACTGGTGTAGAGTCCCCCACCTAGAAAAATGCAAATTATCTGGGTTCACACAAATAGGAACATTGAAGGAGGGCTGGATCCTCTTCTCCCAACTGCTACCCCAGCCACAGTGGTTCTCCCTTATTCTCTATTCCCAAAATGCACCACAAAACAAACAACTCTTGCTAGGGCCAAAAAAGGTGGCTGTGTCACTTTAAGTTCCCATGTATCCATTTCCCTAGAACACAAACTTGCCCTCAGTAGGGCTGGATCAGTACCAGTTCTGATAGTTACAGCCTCAAAGAACCAGAACCACCTGCAGAGGTCCATCTTGGTGTCCAGCCTGCCCACCAGTCCAGTCTCTTGCTACCTATGATGTTTTCTATTAAAGGAGCTGGTAGCTCCTTCTTATCTCAGACCTTTGTTGGGGGTCACATAAATTACCTGATGCATTTCCACTAAGGGTTTGCAGTCTCTTTCCTCTCAGAAGGTCACTAGGATCCTTATAGGATTTCCTTACCTTTCTCTAAATCCTCAACATTCATACATCAGTAATTTACCTTAAGGGGTTGGTGAGGGGGAGTTTGGAACATGTCTTACTACAGCTCTATTACCCTTGTAGCTAAAAACGAGAGTAGTTGAAATAACAGCTCAGAGAAATATTTTCCATAATCTGTAGAGAATAATCAATACTTGGAAGGAGAGTGACTTGGCAATAGTGTGAACATTCCATTTTCTAAAGCATGTTTGTGTGCTCAGCTTTGTGGGTTCATTCCTTTTCATTATTTCTCAACTGCTGGTTAATGGGAATTCTCAGAACCAAGAGGTCCACCTGGTGTAGTTCATTCTGCTAAGTTCCTTTTATTTTCCTAGAGTTTTAGCATAATGTAACTAGGTCTAAGGAAGTCAAACAAATGACTGGTTTTGGTCCCTGGAGCCCTCTCCACCTTGAATAGTTACTGTCTGATTTGTTCATGGGAAGACGCAGCTTGTTCAGGCAGCCTGTGGGCCCTGAACAAACCAGGAATAGCCTTCCTGTGAACTTCGGAACACATGCTGGGGCGGGAGGACTTTGTTTTTCACCCTTTTAGAGATTGTTGCTCTCAAATAAATGGCTGAAAAGGGAGATGAAGGGATAAAGCTTGTGACTAATTTCTCTGGGGAACCTAAGTATCTCCTCTCCTGACCCCAGGTCTTGCCTCCCCTGTCTTCCCATAGCAAGACTCAGAGCAGCTTTATGACTCGGTGGGTGTTTGTGATCCAGTTCAGGATGGGGACTGAATGAGTCCTCTCTGGCAGTGGTGTTCTTTCCATGACGGGGCCGACGCTCAGCCAGTGGGATGCCAATGAGCTAAGGGAACAGGCAGCACACACATCAGGTTGCTGCTGAGGAAGTCGGGTCTTAGTTTAGCCTTATAAGGCCTTAGTTCCGGTGGAAGCTAGGCTGTCCGGCTGGAGAGCTGGGGCTCTGAGTGGTCCCAGATGACATCTGTGGTTTTTCCAACACGCACTCGGCCTCCTTGGTTCCTTGCAGTGCTTTGGTTGTGCAATCGCAACTTGGCAGGTTCTTCGTCCCGTGGAATCTGTACATTTTCAGCTCTGACATCTCAAAAATAATCATTGAATCATTTTTATCAGGGTGGTTTATCGTAAAGCAGAGACATTCCTACTGACTTTTCTTGTAACCAGTACTAGGAAAGTGATGATTTAGAGGGAGGAAGGTGTACTGGAAGAAGGGCTGTCTTCAGAACAGGTCTCTGTCCTGCCTTCCTTTTAAAAAAAAATGTTATGGGAGCTTAAGATCTCAGGGGCTCAGTTTAATCTTCTGTTGAGTGGACAAAATAGTGTCCAGCTTGCAGGACAGTTGTGAGGATTAGATATAATGTGAAAGACATGTTAAGTAAATGGATGAACTTAGTAAATCTCATACACGTACACACACACACACACACACACACACACACTCGACTATGTACACAGGCACACATTCCGTGGAAACCTCAACTTTCCTTTTGATAAATAATTTGCTTCTGAGGTTGGTCCAAGATTACGCGTCTGTGAGTTAGTCCTCAAACCTCCATGCTTGTACGCTGTCTGGGAATGTGTGAACCGTTTCTACTGATATCCACAGAGATAGTCTGCAGGCTTTTCCTTGTGAGCCATCGGCTGCCAGTAGGTGCAATCAAAAGACATTACTTCAAAGTGCTTTCCAAAGTGGTTATATCACACTGAACTCCCACAAAGAGTGATGATAGTGATACTGCTGGTTGTCCATGACCAGTCCTGCTTCCCCACATGTTGAAGTTTGAACACTAGAGAAGCACACCGAGGCAAGCATATAAAGCGGGGGTTTATTTAAAAAGGGGTAGCATAGACTTCTCCTGCAAGGAAGAAGGGGGTCATTGCTGGTCTCCTGGTATCTCAAGAAGCGAGATGTTCTGCCCTTTTTATGTGTCCTAGGCTTCCTTTGTTCTCCTGCCCTCTCCCCCTTACCTTTCTCCTTCCTGTATAAGGGACTAGGCCCAGGAATGCTCCATGGGGTGGCCAAAAGGTGGGACCCAGGTGGGCTAAAGGGGGAAGGGCAGGATGGTGCAGCCCAGGACATATCAACAACCTCATATCTCCCTGTGGGGAGGGGCAATTCCTAGGACAGGTTACATTGGCCACAGGTTGGAGCAGGGGCAGTTTCTGATAAGGATTGAGGAAGAGCTCCTAAGGAATTAACATTTCAATCCCTCAGGAGACAGCCTCCAACTTCAGGATGGAGGAAGGGCTCCTAAGGAATTAACATTTCAATCCCTCAGGGGATGGCCTGCAACTTCAAGGACTCACTCAAAATTGGCCTCCTTGATTTGACCTGACTTGATTTTCGTATTTATACCAACTCCCTGTCTAATTCTTACTCTCACTAACAGCTGTTATTTTCATGTTCTGATTTTGTTAATTTCTTAATTTGATGATTCTAAATATAATAAAGGTAAATCACTCAGGTTTTAATGTATAATTTTTCATGGTTAACATCTATTTCTTTGCATATGTGCCATTTATATTTCTTTTTAGTAAATTGTCCAAATTAGTCACCTTTTTGTATCAGATCTTTTAAAAACTTTCATCACTGTGTTCTGAATTTTAATGTATATTAATGGCAACATGCTAATATACAAATGTGTTTTGTGTGGGGAAAAAAAAGACATTGCTTCTAACACTCACTGATGTCTAAGATCTGAAGACAGACAGACATCATTCTGAGTCCTAGTTTTAGAGCTCTAGGAGAGAAGTATTTTCTCTAACTCTTTAAATGTTCTCTTTATTGCAGCATTCATATTGTTTCCCAACAGAGTTTTTGACAGACCTTCCTTGACACAATGAGAAAAGTTATAGTTCCTCCCCTTACAAAATCTCTGTGACAAGTATCAGTCACCAGTTTCTTAGCACACACAGTAAAAGACTTGATATATTATAGTTGTAAAATAGAGCCCAAGCTCTAGAAGAAAACAAAACAAAACAAACAACAACAACAACAAAAACTCCAGCCTGGGACAAACTTTGAAAATTTGTCTTGTGCTTTCTTTCAGCTATATATAGTGTTGAGCTTCCATTCAGAGGCCCTGGGGGATTTTATGGAGGATTTTGAGTGGTGTATGTAGGGGAAGGTTAGCACTTCATGTCAGGAAGATCACTGGTGGCAGTGTAGAGAGTGGATTGTAGTGGCTTATTCCAGAAGCTGGGAAAATATTTGGATTCATTGCCATAGTCAGTGCAAGAGATGACAGTGGTCTCGATTTTAGCAGAGGAAATAAGACAGAGTGATGGATTCAAAGCACTAATTTTCAGATAGAAGCAATAGGACTTGAGAATTTATTGGATAAACAGACTGAAAAAGAAGAATGATGCCACCATTTCTAACTTGAGCAACCAGTTATATGGTGTTGCTATTGAGGCCAGCAGCATAAGAAGAGGAGAAGGCTTGGGGGAAAAGGTGATTCCATTTTGGATGTGGAGCTTGAGATGTCTGTGAGCTCAAGTGGAAATGTTGAATGCATAGTTGGACTATTCAGACCTGAAACTCTGTAGAAATAGCAAGGTGGTAAATATAGATTTGAAAGTTATTAACATAGGGTGGTAGTTGAACCCTTGGGGATTCATCTACCAAAAAGGTGTGAAATGAGAAGTGGGCCAAAATCCCCAAGGGATGCAGTATGTATGTCAAAACTGGTCAAAGGGAGAGAAACACCCAAAGGAGTCAGGAAGAACAATAGAAAAGAGCAGAATGAGAAGAGTGGGGTGGAGGAGGATGAAGGAGATAGGGCTTCATGGAGGTTGTGTCAGATGTGTGTAATACAAGGTAGCTGTCAGATTAGATGGAGACTGAAAGTTTCCTGTGGCTCTACTGAGTGTTACTGTTTACCTTAGCAACAGCAGTTTGGAGCAGTAGTGATGAAGGCCAGACATCAGCATGCTGCTGAGTAAGTGGGAGGTGAATATGAATAGGCCAGCAAGTGTGTGGGGTAGGACCATGGCTAGAAGGGCACATGGGAGAAAGCAGATTTTGAGTTTTTTTTTTTCCATTGTTCTTTATATTCAGTTTTTAGTTAGGGGGGATTTGAGGGGGTTGATTCTACTGAGAAGGAGCTGTTAGGGAGAGGGTAAGCTATGAGGGAGGACAACTCACAAAGGGATTCCGCTGGGAGAGAGAGGGGAAGGATCTCTATCTCTGGTAGAGGAATTATCCCCATAAGAAGTGCAACTCTTCCTCTGGAAAGAGAGAAAGAAGGTTGTATATAGCTAGTAATGTTAGTGGCTTAATTCTTAGTTTTCCCAGTCTCCCCTTCCTCTCCCAAATCATGGCCTTACCCTAAGCTTTATCCTACTATTAATAAATATATTATTTTAGAATGTGAGGAATTATCTATCTGGGCATTTCTCTTTTGTTTTGGGTCACTAGCTAGTACCCTTAGTGTGTTAACTGTAAGTGCTATAGGGCTGAGCATCTATCTTGGTAAAGCGTCTTGGTAGAAGGACGGGAGCCTTCCTTTAGGTAGTCAGAGGAGAGCCTTCTGAGCCACACTTGCCTTTGCTGAATGGATAGCGGGGGTTAAGACATAGCTTGAGATTAGGGCACGGCCCTCATTCATCCAGTGCTCTAATTGATTGTGTAAATCAGTCATAGACACTTGTCAGCACTTAATGTAAGTCAGTGCTTCATATTTCATTCTTGAGAAAAATATTTCACTAGCTATTTTCTGTTTTATTAAGGAAAGGGAGTCTTGGTTAACTCTGATTATTCTTTAACTGTGCAAGCAATTTGAAGGCTTGGCAGATACAAGACTAGTCTTCTTGGAACACTTTTCTTTAGTTCATTTGATTAGCATGACAACAAGTGGGTCTGTGTCTGATGGTAGGACTATCCTGGGTTGATTGGCACTGGAATACATTGCTTCTATTCTCCATACAAAGACTATTTCTATGTGCAAAGCTGGGCCACAAAGAACACGAAGGGTCACTTTGGATGGGGGAAAAGAGGCTGCAACTTGGTTGCCAAGGCCTTGGACTTTGTTTAGGGATAGGAATGGAAGATGAATACCAAGATCCTCAGTTATCTTTAGATCACCACCAGGCAGATCTTCCTCCTTCACTCTAGTCTTATTTAGGTGGCCAGGCTTTATCTAACAGTGCAGGGCAGTAGTCAGATTATCTAAGTTTTGAGCATCTTGGTTCCTGCAAACCTCTAACCAGGGGAGAAAATTGTTTCTATTGGTATCTCCCAGGGGTAGCCATAGTTTGGAGCTACTCTCAGTGTGATTAAGCAATCTTCTGAAGTCTGGATGGACTGTGGATCTGTTTCCCAAACTTGACACATATTGAGGTAACCAAAGAAGTTAAAAAGGAACACTGATGCCTAGGTCCCCAAAATTCTGATTTAATTGGCTTAGACTATGTTTAGGGCATTGAGATAAAAAAAATCTTTCCATATTATTCAAATATACTGCTAAGTTTAAGAATCACTGAACTAGATGATTGGTACTTTTGAGAGATAGCATGGGCTGGAGATCACAAGATGCAAAATCAGCACTTTTTTTGGAGAGGAGGGTACCAGGGATTGAACACAGGGATGCTTACCCACTGGGCTACATCCTCAGCCCTTTTTATTTTGAGAAAGGGTATTGCTAGGTTGCTTCAGTCTCACTAAATTGCTGAGACTGGCTTTGAACCTGCAATCCTGCCTCAGTTTCCCAAACCACTGGGGTTATAGGCATTTGTGCCTAGCTTCAAAAGCAGCACAAGTAACTGAGGAATTTTTAAAAACACATTTTATTATTTAAAAGCCATTGCAATAAAATGGATTCCTGTACTTTTTTTTCCAGGGCTGCATTCATATTTATTTCCTGGAAATCTTCAGGATGAAGTATTCATTTGTTACTGCAGTTTACTACATTTAGGTTCCACACATGTTTATTAGGGTGGCACGTGGACACAAGAAAAGATAACATTTCCTGGGAAAACAATTTGGTTTTCATGTCAGTAGCCCTTGTGGAGAAGAGGTGAACCAAGAAAATGTATTGTTTTGAGGAATCTGAACTTCGATAGTACTTGATAGCATGTTGTTTAATGGTGACTTTGGAAATGTTTTCCTTGGTGGGTCAGAGTTCTTGAAGAACTGAGAGCTAAAGCAGGACCTCAAGTAAATATAATGATTATCTAGACTTGTATGTTATTATTCTATCATACCCATGGAAATGAACCACGTGACTCTGCAGTACCCAGGTTTATTTGTTAGCAGGACTCTTAACCTTGAAATTTATGGTGGCTCTACAGGAAAGAACTTAGCAGTCATTTCTTTTGGAGCCAAGTATTAATTTTTAAAGGAGAAATCAAATCAAATAATATGTTCTTACTTATTTCTCATTTACTTGAGTTAATGTGGCAACATGCTGTTTCTGAAGAGGGTATCAGGAAAGTCTGAGAAGACTTCTTTGTGACTTAAGCAAGTTCAGCCATAAGCATTATACTTAAATTGTCTCTCTTTGCCTCCACCCAGTCTCCATATTTCCTCAGGAATGTCCAGAGATTTAATAAAATATTACTGAGAAAGTCTTAGTCTTTTCTTCGATAAGAAGACCTTCCAAATTGGTAGTTCCTCAGAAGAAAATCTTCATATATGAAAAGCAAGGACCTTTCCTTGGTGGAACATGCCTTTCATGTTTTATTTTATCTGACCTCAAAGTTACTTATTTTATTTCTTTCTTTGGCAGGTTTATGCTTCATTTTGTAATCTTCTCAGCCTTGATTTTTAAGGACTATATTATCATTTCAAAAAGCTATGAGGTCATTTTGTAGCTTGGCTATGTCTTGCCCTCTAGGAATTGCACTAATCCACACCTCAAATATTATTTGAGAAGCAAGATATGGTGGTTCACTAGATCCTACACTTCTCATTAGCTCTTCACTTCAATATAGCAGCTCCTGTGGGAGTCTAGGACTGAATGTGTAAGACCACTTGTTATGGTTTAGATATGAGGTGACCTCTAAAAGCTCATGTGTAAGACAATGCAAGAAAGTTTGGAAGTGAAATGATTGAGCTATGAGAGTTGTAACTTAATCAGTGGACTCTTCCACTGATATTAACTGGGTGTAATTGTAGGCAGGTAGGGTGTGGCTGGAGGAAGTAAGTCACTGGGCTGTGCCTTTGGGTTTATATTTTGTCCCTGGTGAGGGAATCTATCCCTGCTTCCTGGTTGCCATGTCCTGAGCTGCTTTCCTCCTCCACACCCTTCTGCATGATGTTCTGTATCAGCCATCGATGGACTGAGACCTCTGAAATCCTGAGCTCCAAGTAAACTTTTCTTCCTCTAAAATTGTTCATGTCATATCTTTTGGTTACAGCAAGGTAAAACACCACTGATTCTAAAAATGGTCAATTAGAAAACTCTTCTCAGTGTAAAGGAGATTGGGAGTTTGCACAGGAAGAGGCAGCTGACATTTCATGATGCAATGTGCAATGTCTCATGGACTGTCTCCTGGCAGCCATTCAGATTTCTGTAGAAGAAAACATGGTCAACACAAATATATCCCAATTTATTGAGCAAGAAACTTTGGCTATTCAAACTAACAAGAGGCCTTTAATGTTTTTTTTCTAGTAGGGGTCCAGTGTCTGGAGTATAAGGTAGGGTCTGAGTCACTGAGGAACTCTGGAACCAGGCAGCAATCTAGTTACAGGAAATTCATAACTCAAATCAAAGTGGAACTTGTAATAAGATCAACTTGTGCTAGACTGATGAACTCTTGAACTTCTCATTCTCCCTTTAGAGTATGTTCAAACTGAGGTTTGGGTAGATTTGACTTTATCCAGAGACTAAATGGCCCAGTGGGGAAGGTCAGAAGATAAATAAATGCATATATTATTGTAATTGAAAGGTATTTAATTTGATTTTGAGGGGGGGGTGACTATTGTACTTTGATAGTTTGAGAAGTCTGTAATTCCCTAGTTAGAAATATATACTTTTGAAATTTAGAATAGTATTTGTTGGATTACAAAGGAGAATAATTTTTTATTGAAATAGTGTTGTTGAAATAAGAAATGTGTTGTAGGAACATAATGTGATGCTAAAATAGCTGTAGTATTTATTTGTAATAAAGTCACAAGTACTACTAAGGTGTGCTGGAATGCTAAACTTCAATTAGATATTAGTGGGATAAAACAAAATTGTAGTTTTTTTCCCCCATCGACATTTCTAGCCTTCCATGCATCCCAAGAGGTCTGGAGTAGTAGGATAGAAATCTCTGCTATGGTTTAAATCTTTCTTGTTCACGGAGTGGGATGGCCAGTTGAACACCCTACCTGGGAGGAAGGTGAGAGCTGACTGGTATGCAGGGAGGTACAGGGAGTTGGAGTGGGAAGGTGGAGTTAGGAGTCAAGGTGACTAGGAAAGAGAGGCCCCTGTGCCCCTATAATTGAGCCAGGCCTTCTGGCCCCTCCAGCCACTGAGCCAGTAGTTCCCTGAGGATGGAGGCCTGAGCAGCACTGCTCCAACTGTGAGATCACTTTGGTCTGATTGCCCCAAGTCAGGACTGCCAAAATACAGTTGCAGAGATGTGTGTGAGGCCACCAACCTCAGGACTCATGATGCAGGCAGTCTAATCCAAAAGGTTCTGTGTATGTGTGTGTGTAAAATATTTGATGGGTCATGCATTCACATTTGTTATTTGGTTTTCTAATCCAGGGAGAGATGTTTTTGGTTTATGGATTAATTTTAAAAGATATTTGGAAAAGACTGAAAATGAAAAACTAAGCCCTTTGCCATTGGCAGTTAACTGAGGATGATTTCTTCCCTTGAGAAATGTTGGCTGGAAGGATGCAGAGCTGAGAGCTCCAGCTTCTCCAGAAGTGAGGAGGAACCCTGGGGCATCTCAGATTCTGTATAGTAGATGAGCCTAATATTACTTAATAAAGAATGTTTCTGGGCCCTGCTCACCAATAGCATGGGCAGGTATAAATGAGGTGAAATAAATAGCTCCAGTCTGTGAGGACTTCATGTGGCTCACGGGGAGATGAAACCAAATGTTCACTCATTATCGAATGGGAAAGTAAGACAAGGTAGTTTAACATTAACAAACAAGTATTTTTTTTTCCTGAGGTTCCCACAAAAATCTCAGTTGATTGGGGTCTTGATGAGAAAGGTGAATGGGAGGAGAAGCAGTTGGTGTAGGGTCTGCAAGTCACAGCTGGTGTGGGTACGGCCAGGGAGGCGAGGCCAAAGAAACCAGTGCCCCTCCCTGCTGGGACAGTGCTACAGATCACAGGAGTCCAAGGGGAAAGGCCTCCAGGGTCTCCAGATCTAAATTCTCCACCCTACAGGAGAAAACTAAAGACCAGACAGAGGAAGCAGGCTCCCAAAGTCACATGATGAAGAATCAGGTCTTCTGAGCTCAGGGCTCATTTACCTGGCAGCAAGTTTTTTCTTCTGTAAATGTTGGTTTAATTGTGGAAGTTACATGGCATGGTTGGTGGTTTAGAAAAAACATGGCCACAGTACTCCTCACTTCAGGAGGTGATACTGAGTCTTCCTCCCCTCAAATGAGGACTGTAAAATGACTTACTTCTAATAAGTAAAGTGGTTCTTTATACTAGAGTCTAAGGATGAACTTCAAATACTTTTTTTTTTTTGGTATAGGATTTCTTCATTTTTAACAAGAGCATCTAGAACTTCTTCAAGATCCTTAAAAGGAGTTCATGACTTCACAAAAGTTCAGAACCATTATTTTAGATTGTGTCTTGTAGTCCTGGGCCTTTCTACTTTGGCTCTAGGTGGAAACAGAGTGTACTTTGGGACTATTAACCTTCTCTGGGGCTGAAATTATCAAATTATGTGTTATTAGGTGTGGGGTTTTCCACATGTCCAGAGAAATATATGAAAACCAAGAGAACAAAGTGAAGGCATTCAATGGTGTGGAAGTTGAGTATTTGCATGGTGTCAGGTACAGGGATGTGTAAGGACATAATAAAAAATATTCCTAACTTGCTATGTTGGGAGAACTTCAAGCCTGGACATCTGCAGAGTGAATTTCATGACTCATGGTGGGTCATGGATCTTTTTGTTCCAGGGTTCATTGACCATGTAAACTGTCATGAACTTGTCTCTTTGTGGGTCCATGGAGGCCCACCCTTTCCACAGGAGTGTCTTCATAACTGGAACTGGTCTCAGGGAAAGGGGGAGAGAGAAAAGAAAGAAAAACCCTTTTGACATTGCCAAGTGCCAGTGAGGCTGTGGATCAGCTCTGATATACTGCTGGTAGAAATGCAAAGTAATGCAGTCAATTTGAAAGCAGTTTGGCAGTTTTGTTTTAAATCAAACATACTGATTATGTGACCCATCAGTCCCCTTCCTAGGAATTCCCCCCCAAGAAATAAAAGCTGATTTTCTTTAAACCTGCATGAAAATGTTTAGAGAAACCTTATTAATTATCACCCCCAAATGCAAAAATCCCCAAATGCTTTTCAACTTGTGAATTGAAAAACAGCTTGGAGGAATCTACTACTTTGTGTTAAATGAAAGAAACCAGATTCAAAAGCCTAACTACTATATGATTCCACCTGTGTGGAACAGGTAAGAGACAGAGACAGTCAATGGTTAGCAAGAATGAAGAGTGAGGGGAATACTTGAGTACAAGTGGGCATCACGGGGAATTATTTTTGCAATGAAGGAATTGTTCTGTATCCTGATCCTGGTGGTGGTTATGTGCCTAGACATTTGTCAAAACTCACCAAAAAAAGTTAATTTTATTGATGTAAATTTAAAAATAAATTCTAGGAAAACTCAAACAAAACAAAATAAAGTGATTTAAAAAAAAAGAAAAGCAAAAAGTAAAAAGAAAAGAAAAATAGCTCTTGACTGGAACAGAGCTTATTACAGAGCCAAGAAAAGGAGCTCAAGGTCACAATGGGACATTCCACTTGCTACTGCATATTCCACTGACTTTAGCCAAATCCTTGGTGCAGACAGGCAGTGGGAAGAACATGGCCAATTTCAGGGTGCAGAAGCCCAAGAGTTTGACTCAGGAAACTGGAAATAGAGATAAATCCTGGGAAAGAGCAGTTGTGTTGAAGTGGACAAATTGGTCTTCAGAATGAAGTTTGGAGCAAGAATTCTGGCACTACCTCTTTGGGGAAGAACAATGCAGATCAGGGCTCATGGTTCTTGGACAAGAGATCTGAAAAGCTGCTGGAAGACTTCCAACGCTTGGACAGTTCTCCATGCCTTTTTTCTCTGCTAGCAATTCAGTGAGTAAAGGCTGTGTCAAGGCCTTCTGTCAAGGAGAGCCAACTCTTTGGGGGCAATCAGGCTTTATCAGGAGATATTGAACATTTATGGAAGAGTTGATGGGCTCTCCAATGTCAGACAAGGAGTAAACATGTTACAGTGGAGAGAATAAAAAAGGGTTTAACCTTCAGCTTATCATGTGCAATAGGCTGAGTGACCTTATTCTAGTTACTTACCTTTTCTAAGCCTCCATTTTCTCCTCTGAGACATAAAGTTGTTGTGGCTATAAAAGATGAGGCAGAATGGATATCCCTGTCCCTGTTCCTCTACCCCCATATATACATCTGTGAGACATTCTCAGCCAGAGCATATCAGGATCTGATCAGAGCCAACCATGTTCATAGGAGAGATATCCTTTCCCTACATGCAATCAAAATAGTGGTGAGTGGTGTCTCCAGAGAAACACAATGCCCAACTCAGGGTGCTGGTGTGCTTCTTAGGTAACTAAGAAGTTGAGAAGTGTAAATGTAATTATATATCTTTCCAGTGGCACCTTAGAGAGGAAAGAGAATCCCTGCTATCTCCTCATTCCCAGGACTAGAGTTTACTCCCTTGACTTTGGATTTGTCAGAACTTGGGAAAAAGACCAAGACTGAGTGGTAGAGTCTAGAAACCTCCATTGGGTGAGGGCTGGGAGAGGCTCCTTGGATGGTGACATAGAAATGGGGAATCAAATGAGTGGATTATGAGAGGAAGAGGTTGAGGAGGGAAGGAGGAAGAGAGAATCTTTGCAGGGTACACTGTTTCTGAACCCTCACTGTGTAAGTTCTCTTTCCTTTGAGTGGTAAAGAGAAAAGATAAGCTAGAAAAAAATAACAACCTCCATTCCTCTTATCCTGAACTGCTCAGAATAGTGGCAAAGTGATCTTGCCTCTTTACTCTTGTACTACATATGCTCCTCTATGCAGAGCTCCTCTAGTCTTCCCCATCCCCACATGAGAAACTGCAAGAATTAATTTTCAGAGGCATGCTTATAGGTTATCAAGGAACCCTGTTTGGTTTTGAGGTCATTGAGTTGAGAATAGTAATGATGTATGACTTAGAAGGGAGTCTGCCACACCACAGCATCAATGCTTTTTTATTTTAATTAGAAAAATTACTCCTTTTTATTTTTTGAAGATTCATGGAACATGTTTATAAATTAAAAGCTCTCAGAAATATTTTGGTAAAAAGAAATTATAGCGAATCCCACCATCATGTACATCCACAAGAATGGGCTCCTAATTAGAAGAAGATATTCTAGGCATCAATGTTATGTGCTCAGCATTGTCATTATTGATGTCCCAATGGTGTGCTTCAGAGGGGACCATGTGGCCTTTACTCCTTATATTATTTCTGTGTTCTCTCCATGGCTAGAGCATAAGGAATTGTACTTTGTTCAGTTTCTGATACTCTAGGTGGACTTTTCTTGAAAAGAAATGGATTTGAAAACAAGAAATTGAATAAAATTAGATATTTTTTGTTTTTAAAGAGAGAGAGAGAAAAGAGAGAGAGAGGGAGAGAGAGAGAGAGAGAATTTTTTAAAATATTTATTTTTCAGTTTTCGGTGGACACAACATCTTTATTTTATTTTGTGTGGTGCTTAGGATCGAACCCAGCGCCCCACGCATGGCAGGCGAGCGCATTACCACTTGAGCCACATCCTCAGCCCCAAAATTAGATCTTATGGTATTGATGATTAGTATTATAGACTGAATATTTATGTCCCCCCTGCCCCCCATTCATCCAATGTGATGGTATTTGGAGGTGGGACATTTAAGAAGTGCTTACTTAGGTCATGAGGGTGAAGCTCTCATGATTGACCTTGATCCTTCCTCTATGTGAGGACACAGCCAGAAGCTGCCATCTATGAACCAGCATCTCTCATTAGACACAAATCTGCTGGCACCTTCATCTTAGAGTTTTCAAATTCCAGAACTATGAGAAATACATTTCTGTTGTTTATAAGCCATCCAGGTTATGGTAATCTATTATGGAAATCTATATTGACTAGACAATTTGAAGTTATACCAAAAATTTACACTCAACTCTAATGATGACCAAATAGCCTGAAAAAGAGTCAGAGGAGCCTTGAGTCCTTGCAAGCATAGAGAGAGAGTCATCAGTTGTTGTTTTCATTGACACATTTCTGCTTTTTTTTTTTTTTTTTTTTTTTGCCAGGTTGGCCCTTTGGCTTGCATCTGTGAGCTGAGTAACTAAGTCTATAAGTGCAGGGCCATTGGGGCCAAGGAGAGCCGTAGTCTCAGTCAGAAAAAGAGACAAACAAAAACAAAAACAAACCACCACCATCAATAACAGCAGCAACAAAATAACTCCAAATGCATGTTCTATTGTCACAGAATGGAGTTCTTTCAAATAAGAAGGCTTTAATATAACTTTACCTTGAAAATCTGGAGACATAGGTCCTATTGTCTATACTCTCAAATCTAGACACTACTCTTAAAGTGAGACATTTGAAATTATTCACAGTTCTAGTTGGCTTTGCCCAGCTTTAAGTCCTGCCGCTCCCTCATCATCCTACTCTTTGGCTTCCTGATTGTATTCCCCACTCACTCATTGTATTCCCCACTCACTGCCATATCCACACCTTTGCTGAAGCTGTCACCTCTCCCTGATTCTCCATGCATGACTCTTGAGTCTATTGAGCCTCATCATCTGGTGACAACATATCCTTCAAGTACCTAGCATGGTACTTTATGATTGTTTCTTGTAGTTTTTGCATCTTGGTAAGATTTCTGTTTCAGGACAGCTGATTTTGTTCTGTGTCCCATTGTGCCCTTGGGTCCAGAACCTTGATTCTTTGTTTTTGTAAAATGACAACACAATGCCTTTCATCAGATAAAGTCTATTAAGTTGTTTGAAGAAATCTACATATAAAAGAATTAATTTAATGGAATGCATTTTGTGTAACTTGACCAATGAGCCAAGTCCTTTCTTGCATTTGTTTCTGATTTATAAGAGTATATATGTTTGAGAAAGTCCTAATGTGAAATGTATGTATGTTGTTTCATGCTCTCTCATGTGCTGAGTCCAGTGCACCTTGTGATATTTACATTTTGTTCTGTATAGTATGGAGAACACTGTTCTGCCAGTGATGAGTTTCTAATAAGCAGCAACTTTAGGAATGTCATGTTGTTAGGAAATGTACAAGGTTACTGCAGCGCTCTAAAGTTTGATTAGTCCATACAGAACATTCTGTACTTTTCAAGGGGAGTAAGACAGATGTTTGGTTCAACTTCATTTAAAAGGTATTTTCTTCTGATCTATGCACTGAACCATATGACTGATATGATTTTTCCATGACTCTCTTGTTCCATGTGTTATCCATTATGGAATTCGGAGAGCTGAGAATACCAAAGCCAGTGTGAGCAAGCAGAGCCCATATGTACAAGACAGGTAGCTTTTAGTCACTTGCTCAGAAGGGCTTCCCTCAGTTGCCACTGATCATCACACAACAAGATGTCTCCAGAATCTAGAATTAGATTCTGTTACTCCTGGATGTAAGGGCTAGTACATCAAATGGAACCTCTTATAGGGCCTTTCTATTATTTAGAATCTCAAAATGAGAAGCATTATTTTATTTACTAGAAAGAAAAAAATTAAGTTTGAGATAAATTATTTGTCATTATTCAAGAAACATTTGTGGATCTAATATGTAGTGGGCAGTGTGCTGGATTTAAAGATGAACCATATGAAATCTTTGTTCTTGGAGATACATGACTCACAATCTGCTGAAACTAGAAAAGGCTCATGTAGCAGGTGGCATTTGAGTTGTGTTTGAAAAATGAATGGCATTTCACCAGTTTTAATCTTATAGACAGAAGTAAAAGATTATCTTGTTTCATTGCAGATAAATTGATACACCAAAATCTAACTTATTTGACAGAGTGTAAAAAAATAGGATTTATTTGATGGTTCTAATTCAGTGGTCAAATATAAATTTCTCTATAATAATTAAAAGAAAATACTGATAGGGCATGATATTTAGTTTCCTTTCCAAAAATTCACCAAGAGGGAGCAATAAAAAGTCATAAGACATTTTAGAACCCATTAATAGGCTTCCAGCAAAATATGTACAATACAGTGAATCCTCACTTTGCACTGATATGTGTGGATTTCAATTACCATGTTTTATTTAAATAACACTAGTCCCCAACAACATAGCTCAAATTTTAATGACCAGGGTGTATTAACCATGAGGTATTGCATGAAGCACAGATTTTGCTGGTGCCTCTTCAGTCCAAAGTTACTATGTAAATAACAGATGCACAGATCACTCGTGATGAGTGACCAATCGTATTGTCCCTTTGTCACTAGTAATAAATTCTTGTGATATTTTACAAAAATGGATAGGTAATTGAAAAAGGGAAAACAAAGACAAAATATAGAAAAAATGAAATTTGGTGAGGCTGGACACATAAATCAAATGGGTTATAGGAGAAATAGCTGACCATGCAAATGCTGATCCTGCCTTTTGAGACACTCTAGAAATGCAGCTGGGACTTAGTAAAGATAGATTTACTGACGTAAAGGAGGAAAAGGTTATGATGAAAAAGATGAAAATGTTCTAGAGGAAGTGATGCCAGCAAAAACCCCTCTATATTTAGGGAACTCTTGGAGCTATTTCACAACACCAAAGCATAAAGAATAAAATGTTGGAAATGAACCCAAATTTAGAGTGACAATTTGCACGGTCTAGAAAATACTCTCCATAGTTAATACTATGAGAAGGAAGGAAGCCCTGTTCAAACTACTCAAGAAACATCTGTGGATCTAATATATAGTTTTTACAAAGAAATAAAACATTTTAATTCTCCATGTTTCTAATTTTTAAATTACAATGCACTAAATAAATGCTAGTTTCATTATTTTTTTTTCATTCACCTATACATTCAAAGTCAACAGTTGGAGAGTTTTAAATGTTTTAACAATGTATGTGTGTGTGTGTGTGTGTGTGTGTGTGTTGCTAAGAACCCAGGACCTTGCACATGCTAGGCAAGTGTCTTCAAGCCTTAACAAAATATTTTTAGGGTCATGGAGTAACTGTAGTTTTCCCTATTGATTATTCAGATCATTTTGCATAGAATTAGCTTCAACAGTCATTTTTTTTTTTTAGTTCCATGATGTTTAGTCCCCCAAGCAGGGACTTCCTCTATTTTGAGGTGATCAAAGATACTAACAGCCAATAAAAACTCAAAGCAGGGAAATAGGTGAATCTGCTTCTGTTGTCAATTCCATCCATACAATGAAGGCTTTAGCTGTTTAAGTAGGGTGCTTTGATTTTACATTTCAGAACTCTTTACCTTTCATAGGACAGAGGATGCTTCCCACATGCAACACTAATTTTAAGAAGTTGTGCTCAGTAGGTTGTTTTCACCTATTTGGCTTGCTAAGGAGTTTTTCAGTTGCTATTCTGACCTGTTATCAGTGTCCATATTCATGGAGGGCAGTTACATGTTCTGTCCTTTGAGTAAGGAAAGGTTCATGATGTGGGGTTGTCTAATTGTAGGTCACATGCCAGATTAGTGAAGGTTGTTGTAAGGAGCATCTAATTTTGCCTAGTCAAAGTCAGTTCCCAATATGCTGATAATAATCACCCTCTTTGGAATTTGTAGTTTTTGTTTTGTTTTGTTTTTTTTATTGTACCCAGTAGTGGTGCCACTTCGTTAAGGTGCCTCATGCTTCCTTAGCCTTTCTGACTGGAAATCCAATATTGAACAGTGGTGATTGCAGTTGATTCCCCAGCAGATGGACCCTGAAACACTGTTCATTAATTCTGATCCTGTATCTCCAGATCTTATTTCCCATTCTTTCTGAATTGCATTCTTCAACTTTCCCTTTCAATTTCTGAGCTAGCGTGTGTTTCTCCGATAGATTTCTGTTTTATTTTCCTAGCTTCTCTAGAATTTGTAGATTTGATTATTAAGTGTAACCTGTGTGGTATGATTTAGATATGAGGTGTCTCCCAAAAGCTCATGTGTGAGACAATGCAAGAAAGTTTAGAGGTGAAATGATTGGTTTATGAGCACCTTAACCTAATCAGTGCATTAGTTCCCTGACAGGGATTAACTGGGTGGTAACTGTAGGCAGGTAGTGACTGGAGGAGGTGGGTCATTGGGTGTGTGCCTTTGGGGTATATATTTTGTTGTGAGGAGAGCCCTTTCTCTCTCTGCTGCCTGGGTGCCACGTTTCCAGCTGCCTTTTTCCGCCACACACTCCACCATGATATTCTGTCTCACCTTGCACCCTAAGGAATGGAGCCGGTGTCTATGGAGTCAGATCTCTGAAACTGTGAGCAAAAGAATAAACTATTCCTCCTTTAAAATTGTTCTTGTCTGTCTTTTAGCAGTGAAAAAGCAAACTGAAACACTGTGTTTTGTTCTTGAGCTAGGCCTAGTTAAAAAATAAAGATAAACCTTGAAAGAGAATGCTAATGAATAAAAGCTATGAAAATATCAGAGATATTTGGCTCGACTCAGTGGATTTTTATCTCCCTTTGTCCAAATGGAGAATTTCACTGGGTTAATAGATTCAAACTCCAGAAAACATAAATGAATCTAAAGAATGGCAGCATATTGAAGAATCCATCTTCTGTTCATTCAAGGTCCACATGAGATGAGAAAGAAATATCCGGCTGCAGATTTCACTTAGTTATTAAATCATGGATCAGCAGCTGTCATATGACAAGCACTGCTCTAGTCACATGGGATGAATCAGTCAAGAAACCAAACAAAAGTCCTCAATCTCTTTGAGCTCCCAGTCTAATGAGTGGAAACTGAAATTGGGAATATTGGTATGGATCAAGTAAAATGTACATGACACGGATCAAGCAAAATCTTACTTGAGATTTTGACTTTTTGCCTCAAATAGAAACCAAATCCAAACTAATAACTTTCAGAAATGTTAAATTCTTTTCACATTTCTGGCTTTATACTTATTTTTCCTTTTATCATTCATGGCTCACATTGGAAGACAAGCATGTCTAGCTTGGATGAATTTCGAACCTCACCACCAAGAGACTCAACAGTGTCTGGTGCCTGAGGCTTGGCAGAAGACCCTCTATGCTCTTGTTGCTCAATGTGCATCAGATGATGGGTATTTATGATCTGAAGCCGGATTTCTCAATAGAAGATGGGAGTAATCCTGCCCTGGAAGGAGAGGTGGCTCCTTATCCTGTGTGCCTTCTCCAATTTCTGGGATGAAGGGAAAATGACTATGGAAATTAGCACCCAGAAGGAATTTCCTGGCTCAATTTCACAATATTAAAGAAAAAGGGATGAGTTATTTGGCATTCAATGTGAAGACTAACATCTCTCACTGCATTTGATCAGTTAGTCATTGCTGTTTAAGAGAATCGAATACAATTTTGTTTTTCTGAAGTTGCCAGTTGAACTCCATTATGATTCTCTAAAGATACATATTTCGGAAACAACACATTTCCCTGATTGTGGGATCATGGTATTGAAACACTTTTCAGTAGAAAATGTGAAATCTGAAGTAAAACACATAAGGTGGGAAGTTGGTGGGCACCTAGAATTTAGTTCTGACTTTTCCAATAATTGACACTTTGACTCTTTATCTGTTCTGTATATCAAGAACCTATTCTGTCAAATGGTTATAAAAAAAACCCTGCTCTCTATTCCTAATATTCTTATGATGAACCTGTTACATAACAGATAAAAATGCTTTGAGAAAATGCCAATAAAATAAGTGCATTGTGTAATTATTCCTAGTTTAATGTTGCCTTACTATGGGGAAAAAAAAGAAAAATAACATTTTTTTTTTCCTAAAGGAAGCAATCTAAATTAACACTATAAAATTTTATTAAGTCAGGATGCCCAGACAAAATGACTGTTTTTTTTTTTTTTTTTCTGTGAGTAAGTCAGAATTTCACCTGGTGGAGGTGGCTATAGAAATACTCCTGGAGTAAACTAAAATCTCTGAGATTTTTAGCTCATGTGAGAAATACAACAATGAAAACGGGGGGGTCGATTTTTTTCAGTTCATTTGATGGAACTTTGGAAATTTTAATCTCATGCTGTAAAGTAATTAAGTCCACTAAAGTGTTTGCAATATTTCTCTTTACTTTTTTGCAATGTCTTCATCTATGTTTCCTTTAGGGATTTGGTCACCATTGAAAAGATTATATGGTTAGACTGCTGTCATGTTAAGATAATCCTCTGATTTTTAAGGCAAATCATTCTTTCATTTAAATAGTTTTCCATATGGATTTGTAGAGGTTCTTTAGCGCTTACTGGCATTTATTATTGATTGATTGATTGTGTGTGTGTGTATGTGTGTGTGTGTTGCAAATAATATTATCCTCTTGTGTTTTTCTATTTGTTATTTTACTTTTGTATATATGCATGAGTCTTTTCCCAGGATGAAATTTAGTCAAATCTGCCAATTCTTCCTCCCTCCCTCCATCCCTCCTGTCCTTCTTTCCTTTCTTCCTTCCCTATGTTCTAGGAAAGACTTTTCCTTTCACAAATTATATATAAGATTCTTCTCCTTCTTTCACTTGGCCACTATTGTTTTACTATTTCTGCATTTAATCTGTCTAGCATTTGATTCTGTATAGAATGGAGCTCATGGGTTCGTGAATTCTCCATCCTCAACTATCTCCAATCTGGTCATTTCCCCACCTCAGCTGTATGGTGGTGTTTGTGATACCTGCCAGGCTCACATTTGAAGTGTTAGTTTTTGACTCCTCCATCGCTTCAGATTTGAAAAGAATGTAACTGGCTTCTCCAACAGTTGGAGGTTTGGCCTAGAGACACAACCAGGAGCATGGAGAGCTAATTCAGCAGAACACAGGAGACAGAAGGAAGTCAGTAGATAAACTTGAACTCTGCGTGTTCTTCCAGTGAGCCATTCAGAAGTACTGCTTTTTTGTGCAGTACATCTGTGGAGTCCTGTCTGGCTATGTGACTAGCTGTGTTTCTTCATGAAGTACTAGCAAGCTCAGTATGCATTATTTTGTTATGGTTTTCAATCTTTCTATTCCTCATTTCTCTTTCTCCCCACCCTTACTCTCCTGGAACTGCATCTTCTAATAAACATTAGCACTTGAGCCTTGCTTCAGGCACTGCTTCTAGAATACCCAAGCTAAGGTAGGAAGGAATCCAAATCTATTTTTTTCCCAAATGAATAGCACTTTGTCATCAAACTACTATTAATCCATTTTCTACACACATTTACCTGATATTGCTTCTGGCTGTATTCTATCCCATTTATTTATTTCTTCAATTTTCTTACACTGTCACCAATCTTCTTGTTCTTATAGATTGAAGGTTTGATATCTAGTAGGTTCTAAGTAATTCTGGAGTTCACTCTCAGTTTCTTCCCTTTACTCATGATATATTCCCATTTCTTCTTTTACTTTTCTGTTTCACCTCTGTTTTTTAGCATAGATTCTGTCACCTGCTCCTCTGACCTACTGCCAGCATTTCAGCCAGCTTCATCTCTTAATCTAAAATTATTTGTGGTTTGAAAACATAATAATAATTGATGGTATGAAAGAGACTACTAACAATCCTCAATTGCTATACTGTTCCAGGGTGATAGAGCCTTTGACTTTTTCACTGGACCTACCTAAAGTCTTTTGTTGTGGTGAGGAGACCCATCCCTCATCATAGTATCCATCCCATTTCCTGGACTCCTTTGTGTCTAGGTTATGCCAGAGTGAAAAGTTTTGTTCACTGGCTATAGGCAGAATGTCATGAGAAAGGTTCTGATAAATTTCTTAAGAGATGAAGTGAATTACTTTCTGTTTCGACCTCTTCATTATCCTTTCCTCCATCTTGGAGGGTATCAACTGCCATATGGGATCATAAAGCTGAGGCAATTCACAGTGAAGCAATAAGTTAGAAAAGACCTGGATCACTGGTTTTGCGAAGAACCAGACAGCCCTGTATCATCTGCACTGTGTTAGCTTTTGTTGTTGTGACCAAATACCTGACAATTTAGGGAGAACAAGTTTGTCTTGGAGTCATGGTTTCAGAGGTTCAATCCATGGGTGGCTGACTCCATCGCTCTGGGCCCTAGGTGAGACACAGTATTGTGGCAGAGGAAAGCTGCTCAGCTCATGAAAGCCAGGAAAAGAGAGGGGTGGGGGTGGGGGAAAAGGCAGCTAAGGGCAAGATATAATCCCCAAGGGTATGCTCCCAGTGACCGACTTCTTCTAGCCATACCCCATCTGCCTACAGTTCCCACCTGGTAGTCTATTCAAAGTATTTAATCCATCAGATGAATTAATGCACTGATGAGGTTACAGCTGTCATAATCTAATTTCACCTCTGAGCATTCCTTCATTGCCTAACATGAGCTTTTGGGGAGATGCCTCATATCCAATTCATAACATACACTGACATATGTCAACCTTTGTATTTTTAAAAATTAATTAGTTAATTAATTTTAATTAGGTATAGATGACAGAAGAATGCATTTTGATTCATTGTACACAATTGCAGCACAACTTTTCATTTCTCTGGTTGTACATGATATAGTGTTGAATATGAACAGTCAACCTTTGTGTTCTTTAAGACACTATTATGTAGGCTTTCTGCCTCTCAAAAAAAAAAAAGAAAGAAAGAAAAAAAAAAAAAGAAAAAAAGAAAAAAAAAAAACCACCACCAACAAAATCTCAATCTGCAAGTATGTTAGAAAAATAAGATAAAGATTGTAGGGTAAAAGGAGCTCCATTTTTTTCTCCTAATCATGTTCAGAATTTGGGCATTTTAAAGAAAATTTTAGGTTAGTTTGATATGACCCTTGTGAACTTTGGATAAATCATTAGAAAAATCAAATAATCAGTAGGCTCAGAGTCATCTGAACCTTACTTTACCCCAAAGTCTTAGAAATCATCACACCATACTGAATTGAGCTAGTGTTTCACAGAAGTCACACATGGTTTTAATTAATTCTTGACAAAGGGGATGAAAAAAAAGAAGATGTTTTATGATTATAGGATTCAGTTATTACAAAAGGCTAAGGGGATAATGAGTGAGAAGTGTTATTATATATTTCTATTGTTATAAGACATGCATGCCTGGCTATTAAAAAATGGGAAAAAAACATACTAATCAGGATCATCTTATTTTTATAAAGTTCTAACTTTTTTGATTTTTTATGGTACTGTCCTGAAAATGAGCATTATTTTCTTGCTGTGGTGCTTGGTTCACTGATGAGTCAGCATATGCTGCTGTAAGACTTCTGGGAGGTTTAGGAAACCTGCTCTAACAGTGTGGTAGGCTTTGCCTAGTGAAGGGAAGAGAGTCTTGTCTCTAGGGTTAAGGATAGGGAGGTAATTTTTCTCTTTGGAGCACATGTTTACATGGACTCACCCACAGGTCTTGATCTCCCACATACCTGATGATATGGTTACGCAGATGGTTCCAGGAAACTAGAGATAAATGTTTTCCTATTTACATAATGACCACCAAAGTGAAAGCACTGGAAAAGGGAGAGAAAGATGGGCCAAATCTCTATGGCTCTGAGCTCATTTCAAAGTTCATTCAAAGATCAGAGTTGTTTTGGGCTGGTGTAGAACAAATGACAAGGATCAGGGACACTGGATAAATTATAGAACCAATTAAAGATATAACCACAAAAAAATAACACCATACAACCTGACACTTGCATCAGTGGTTATTTTGCTCACTTTCCTTTAAAAGGCTGCTGGGGATAAAAAGGAAGAAATCACAGTACAACAAGGATGGACTTTTCAGTTGTTATGTAGAGGGTGGAGGGCAACAGGGAGAACTTAGCAATAACTGATCTAGCACTCTGTCCCCATCCCCAGGGCCTTTACATTAAGGCATTTCTCCTAGAACACTCTTTGTAAAGGTAGCTGTGAAACCTTAGAGTGCTCTCTTATCGATCTACCTTCATGATAAGATATTAACTGACTAGTGTAGCAGTTCAGAACATGTGGTAGTTAGACCCAAGGCAGATATTTTTGAAAGGCATTTAGAACCAGGCTACTATTGGGTGGAGGAAAGCTGTGGCAGAGCCCCTTCAGTAGGCAGAGCCAAGGACAAGGTGAGGACCAAGGCACAAAAAGTGATTTGGGGAAGAACAAAGGCAGCAGTTTTGTATTAAGACCGTCTTATAGCCAACACTTCACTGAGAAAGCACATTTCCAAATCCCCAGTGTTTCACTTAGTAAGTTATGCATTTAAAATGATGTATTTGGAGATAATGAATATCATGGAACACTTTATTATTTTACTTACAGAATTCGGATTTGGAGCTTTAGAAATTAGATAAGACATAAGAACTGTGAAGGTTTATTTGCTCATTTGCATGTAGAGAGGCCCCAACTCAAGCTTTTGCTATATTCACTTCTTGGAGGCAAGTCAGGATTCCTGGTAGGGCAGAAACTGCAAAAATGTATTAGGCAAGAGAAAGAAAGAAAAAAAAAATGCATGTGGATAGGAGAGGAGGAAGTCAAATTATTCCTGTTTGCAGACGATATGTAGAAAAGCCTAAAGATTATCAAAATCAAAATACAGTTAGAATTAGTAAATAGACTCAAGGAAGTAGCAGGATACCAAGTAAACATACAAAAATTAGTAGTTTGTCTATAGACCAATAATAAATTTGCTGAGAAAGAAATCAGGAAAACAATACTATTCATAATAGCTACAAAAATATCTAGGAATAAATTTAAATAAGGATATAAAAAAATATATACAATGAAAATTACAAATCACTGATGAAAGATATTTAAGAAGACACTAAAGAATGGAAAAGACTCTCCATGTTCATGGATTGGAAAAATGATATTGTTAAAATGTCCATATTATTCAAAGTAATCTATAGATTCAATACAATCTTCTTTAAAATATCAATGGTATTATATACAGAACTAGAAAAAGGAATTTACAATTTGTATAGAGTACAAAAGATCCCAAATAACTAATTGCAATCTTCAGCAAAAAGCAAAACTGGAGGTATCACAATACCTAATTCAAGACACTACAGAGCCATAGTAACAAAAACAGCATAGTATTGGTAGAAGAATGGACACATAGATCAATAAAACAGAATAGAGAACCCAGAAATAAGTAGATGCATTTACAGAGAACTGATGTTTGACAGAAGAGCCAAAACACCTATACTGGAGAAAAGACAGCTATTTTAACGAATGGTGCTGGGAAAACTGGATGTTTACGTGCAGAAGATTGAAGCTTGACTCCTATCTGCCACCTGTATAAAAAGCACCTCAAAATTGATCAAAAACCTTCATGTAAGACCTAAACTCTGAAATTACTAGAGGAAACACTTTAAGATATTGATACAGTCAATGATTTTCTGGACAGGACTCCAAAAGCACAGGAGACAAAAGCAAAAACCCCCCTTGCACTAGTCACCTTTGCATTTTGAAATTCTTATGGATATGTGTCATGATGTTGTAGGTCTAGACTCCCAGTGCTAGGGATTCAGGGATGGTTGATGTGTCATTTTTTCCCAGACCTGTGTTAGCACTAATACATATCCTGTAGGATTATTAGTCACCATTTTGAGATAAGAATCAGCCTGGAGGATCGAATTTGCACTTAGATCTAGGGTCAACTTGAGATCAGTCTTCATATTGTAACTGATCTTTTTTTTTTTTTTTTTTTTTTTTTTTTTTTTAGTACCGGGGGATTGAACCCAGGGGCACTTAACCACTGAGCCAAGTCCCCAGAACACTTTTTATTTCTATTTTGAGGCAGGGTCTCATTATGTTGCTTAGGTCTTTGCTAAGTTGCTGAGGCTAGCCTTGAACTTGTGATCAGCCTTGTGATTAGCCTATTGAGCTGCTGGGATTACAGGTGTACACAATCATACCTGGCTTTAATTTTTAAATATTGCATAGAAAGGGTGAAATGCCAAATGCCACTTATTCCCACTCTTTCTGTGTCCCTCACTGTCTCCCTCCCTTTTTGTTCCCTGCTGTCCCCAAACTATGACAATTAACTGTTATTTTCTTACAGTTAATGTCATTATCTTGGGTTTAGACAAGGGAAGTGATGTTAAATTTATCAGCAATAAAATTGTCTCCCTCTCTTGGGCTGGGGATGTGGCTCAAGAGGTAGCGCGCTCGCCTGGTGTGGGGGCTGCCAGGGATCCATCCTCAGCACCACATACAAACAAAGATGTTGTGTCAGCCGAAAACTAAAAAATAAATTTTAAAATTCTCTCTCTCTCTCTCTCTCTCTCTCTCTCTCTCAAAAAAAAAAAAAAAATTGTCTCTCTTTAGGGGAATATTCCTGACTCATTTGATAGAAATTTAAAAACAAGTGAAAAGATACTATTTTTTCCGTTTTGTGAAATCTGTCAGGTACTGTGTACCTAGTATGAAACCCAGAACTGAATATGGTAGATTTTGGTGGTCTTAACCTTTTTATCATTTGTAGATGTATGTTGGAGATCAGGTTAACTGACTCTGTTGGATTTCTAAAGGACTTATATCCCAATTTCATAAAACATAGCAAAGGTACAGAGTGTGTGCACATGAACACAATTTTACTTGACTGACTCAAATTCCTTGACAGAAGGAAGAAAAATATTTAAATTTTGTGTCCATTTTGTGTCCATTCTATGAAAATATATGAGTAAATTATTCATATAACTTTTGAGAATTCCTATTTTGTTCATTCCATTTTGTAAATTTGTGGATTCTGCTATGAATGAACCCTCTCCAGATCATCATGCTAAATTACCTTGTATTCTCCATTATTTGTCCTTACAAAAAAGGTTTGCCCACCTCAGGTATTCCTGAGGGTTATTTTGCAGTGAGAGGTGGCTGGGGGCTGTCTTATCAGATCAATGAGTGGTTGATGCCTACTGGGTATGACACACTAGACACTGCCTGACAGCACCTAGAATTCCACCTGGCATAGAATTCTGAATAAAGGGTACTCAGTTCGGAGTTAGGAATTCCATGTTCTAGGAAAACTAACTCTGCCATTAGTGTGTGGTGTCAGCTTAGGCAAGTGTATTCTTCCCTCTGGGGCTCAGTTTCTTCCATTATTTCAATGTCATGCCTTTCAACACACCTTCATGCGGCTGCCACGGCAATTTTTCCAAAACACAGCCAGAATCACATAAGCATCTTGCTTCTGACAGTACTTGTAGCCTACAACAATGGCTTTCAACTCTATGTGTATGTATAAATCAACATGAAAGCAAATCAAAACTTCTGAGCATGAATCCTGGGCATACATTTGCTCAGGGTATAATCTTTTAGATCCCTGAACTCCTGCTTCCTAAAAACATTCAAATCCTTCACAATCTGACGACAGATTCCCATTCCAGCTCTGTGCCCTTCAGGGTCCTCCATGAGTGCCACACTCTAGCTTGACAGTCCTACTGCTGCTCTTTCTTGCAAGCCACATGCTCTCAGAGGTGGCATGTGCTTGCATGAGCCTGACCACATTCACCAGTGAGCTTTCCCTAAATATTATGCTGTGCAGTATCTATAGATCAGCTTATAAATAATTGGCATGATTTTGGTATTAAGTTTTTCCATCTGTAAATATTGTGTGTTCATTTGTGCATTTAATTTTCCTTTTATTTCCTAAAATAATTTATAATTTCTTTTTTAAAATAAATGGTAGTGTTTTGCATTTTTTGATGAGCTTTTTCTTAGCTTGTTTATCTATGTTATTGTTCTTTATGGATTTTTTTCCATTTTATTTTTGAATTTATTATTGCAAGTATATTAGAGAACTATCGTTTGTTCCATTTTCAACAGGTTACTAACCTTTAGGAAATGTTATCAATTCTAATGGCCTTTTAGTTGATTCTTATAAGTTTCTCAAGTGAATGATCACATCTTCTACTGGGAATATTACTTTTATTTTCCTTATTTCTGGTATTAATATCACATTTTACAATTTGTTTTTCTTGTCTAGTCATTAGGACAGAACTTCTGGTTAATGTGAAATGATACTGGTGGTGGCAGATACAGCTGTCTTCTTCCTGACTTTGATGAGAATGCCTCCACTGAAGCTGATCATTAGTTTCTGATAGATATAATCTTTGTAATGTTAAGGAAACTGCTTTTTAAACTTTACTACAATATTTTTTTAAATGGAGGAATGAAAGTTAAGTTTTGTCAAATGTCCTTTAGGTGTCTGTTGAGATGGTTGACTGTTTTCCTTTGATCTCTAATGAACTATATTAGTAGACTTCCTAATACTGAACTATCCATATGCTCTGAGAATAAAACTTATTTGGCTGCTTTGAATTATTTTTTTAAATACGTAACTGAATTAGATTGAAAGACATACTTATGATCTCTACATGACACATGATGTTAATGATGTATTTGGTATGTGTGTACATGTGTGTTAACTGTCAAATTTTGGGTATCAGGCTTCTATCAACTCATTAAAATTAGTTAAAAAGCTTTCCAGGTTCCAAATTCTCTGACACAATCCCAAAATCTTGCAAATTATATACTATTGAGTCTGATAATTTTTATGTTGTTGTTTATATATATTTTTTTCAAATTTCATATGGCATATTAAAGTTTCTATCTCAATGCGATTTTTTGGTCATTCAAATGTTCTGAAAAATTTTCTAATAATGTGGTCACATAGAATTATATTCAGTGTTCCCTTATAATACTAATGTTATTTTTCGATTATCCTGATATCCTTTTTTCTTTCCAAAAGTTGCTTAGTAACATTTTTCATCTATCTTCTGCTCAACTTATTTCAGTTTCTTCTGGCTTCATATTTAAGACATGTATAAAATCACACTCATTCTCTAAATGAACTTTAGCTGGGCACCATGCATTTTGATACGTAGTTTTGTCAGCATCATTAATTTTTTTTCCCTTAAAAACTCGGATACTGCAAATTTTGCTTCCTCTTTGACCAAAGAACTATTCAGGAAAGTGTTTTATCAGCTCCTTTCTAACACTGACTACTTTCTTGTGCTGAAATGAAAGGCATAAAACATACATTTTTGTAGCAGGGATGCTGAGGGAAGTCTAGACTTAGACAGCACTGATCTGGGTGGCGTGGGTGAAGGGCTTGATCAGCAGTCTGGGGATTCCTCAAGGAGGATGTAACAAGGAGGGCAAAGGACGATGAAACGAATTTGAGTAAGGTAAGAAATCATGAAGATTTAATCCAGGGTTGGCCTAGGTTCCGGGTTCTCTGCAGGCAATGGCTGGTGGGTGCTGCTGGGATGTCAGGCATCTTGCAATCATGTCTCTCCTGAGAGTTCACACACTCAGCTGGGGTGCCTGCATGGAAGGCAAGGAGCGGAAGGCACCCAAGAAGAAAGCCCCCCACTTCTTCATGGGAAGCATGAAAAGGGCATTTCTGTCAGTGGCAAAATATGGAAAAGCTGGATAATAAATTTCTTTCTCTGTCATTCTTGGATTGCTTTTTAGCGCAAATGACAGAGCAACTCCCTTTTGGCTTAATAATTTGATTTAATATTTGGATCCTGTTTTTTACTTTTCTTTCTTTTTCTTTTCTCTTTTTGGTACAGCTTAAGCATTGCCTGTGTATGGCTTGACAAGTAAATGCCCTTCAATATGGCAAGCCACGGCTTGGAGAAGGCCTGAAATGAATGGAACGTGGGGTCAGCCTGTACCTCTTTCTTTGTCCCAGGTGTCTAAATTCATTTTTCCTTTCTTTCATCTGGGCAGGTTTGCTGGGTCCTGTGTAGGGGGGCGGGCAGCATGTCTGCCCACCTCTTTCCTGTTTTTCTCCCTTTGCAGATTGGATAGGGCTTGCAAAGAGTTTTGGCTGAGGCAGTAGCTGTGCTTTTACACTGTGTGGATGACTTTGGAAGTGAACTTCCTGGTTGTTCTTCTTAGTGCTGGCATTTCTGTGTGACAGACTCATAGCAGTACATCACATGCTGGCTGGCAGCCCACGCCAGACACAGCCTGAATTTTAGTAGTAAGGTCATGCCCTTTTATCTGGAATCAGCCCAGGGACAATATGAATTCTGAAACAGACTGTACAGGGTAGTATTAGTCTCAGGGGAAGTTTGAGAAGGACTACTATCAGATTCATTCTCTTTCTTTTTTTAAAAAAATTTTAATTTGTTTTAATCAGTTATACATGACAGAATGCATTTATACACCTTGATATATCATACATAGATGGGATATAATTTCTCATTTTTCTGAGCGTACATGTTGCAGAATCATATTGGTCATGTAGTCACATATATACATACAGTAATAATGTCTGTTTCATTCTACTGTCTTTCCTATCCCCACATCCCCTCCCCTGCCCTCCCATCACTTACCTCTAGCTAATCTAAGGTAATGCTATTCTTCCCTAGTGCCCCCCCCACCCCGCCTTATTGTGAAGTAGCATCTGCATATTAGAGAAAACATTTGGCCTTTGGTTTTGTGGGATTGGCTTGTTTTGCTTAGTGTGATATTCTCCAACTCTAACCATTGACTGGCAAATGCCATAATTTATTCTTCTTTAAAGCTGAGTAATATTCCAGTGAGTATACATACCACATTTTTTTATCCATTTACCTATTGAGAGACACCTAGGTTGGTTCTATAGTCTAGCTATTGTGAATTGAGTTACTATAAACGTTGATGTGGCTGCATCACTGTAGTTTGCTGATTTTAAGTCTGTTGGGTTTAAACCAAGGAATGGAATAGCTGATCAAATAGTGGTTCCATTCCCAGTTTTCTGAGGAATCTCCATACTGCTTTGCATAGTGGTTGCACCAATTTGCAGTCCCACCAGCAATGTATGAGTGTACCTTTTCCCCATATCTTTGTCAACATTTATTGTTTCCTGTATTCTTGACGATTGCCATTCTGACAGGAGTGAGATGAAATCTTAGAGTAGTTTTGATTTGCATTTCTCTAATTGCTAGAGATGTTGAAAATTTTTTCATATATTTGTTGATTAATTGTATTTCTTCTTCTGTGAAGTATCTGTTCAGTTCCTTAGCCCATTTATTGATTGGGTTTATTGTTTTTTTTTTTTTTTTTGGTGTTAAGTATTCTGAGTTCTTTATATATCCTAGAGATTAATGCTTTATTGGAGGTACATGTGGTAAAGATTTTCTCCCAATATATAGACTTTCTCCTTACTTTATTAATTTCTTTCTTTGCTGAGAAGAAGCTTTTTAATTTGAATTCATCTCATTTATTGATTCTTGATTTTACTTCTTGCACTTTAGGAGTCTTTTTAAGAAAGTCAGATCCTAGGCTGACATGGTGAAGATTTGGGTCATCTCTGTTCTAGTGCCTATGTCTTTGATCCACTTTGAGTTGAATTTTATGCAGGGTGAGAGACAGAGATTTAACTTCATTTTGCTACTTAGGGATTTCCAGTTTTGCCAGTACCATTTGTTGAATAGGCTATCTTTTCTCCAGCGAATATTTTGGTACCCTTGTCTAATATTAGATAACTGTATTTATGTGGGTTAGTCTCTGTGTCTTCTATTCTGTATCATTGGTCTCCAAGTCTATTTTGGTGCCAATACCATGATGTTTTTGTTACTATAGCTCTGTAGTATAGTTGAAGGTCTGGTATTGTGATGCCTCCTGCCTCACTTTTCTTGCTAAGTATTGCTTTAGCTATTCTGGGTCTCTTATTTTTCCAAATAAATTTAATGATTGCTTTTTCTAATTCTATGAAGAATGTCATTGGGATTTTAATAGGAATTGCATTAAATCTGTAAAACACTTTTGGTAGTAGAGCCATTTTTAAAATATTAATTCTGCCTATCCAGAGATCATGGGAGATCTTTCCATCTCCTGAGGTTTTCTTGAATTTCTTTCTTTAGTGTTCTGTAGTTTTCATTGTAGAGGTCTTAACCTCTTTTGTTAGATTGATTCCCAGGTATTTTATTTTATTTTTTGAAGCTATTGTGAATGGAGTAGTTTTCCTAATTTCTCTTTCAGTGGATTCTTTGCTAATGTATAGGAATGCATTTGATTATGGGTGTTGATTTTATATCCTGCTACTTTGCTGAATCCGTTTATTAGTTTTAGAGTTTTCTGGTGGAATTTTTTGGATCTTCTAGATATAGAATGATGTCATCATGCAAATAGTGATAGTTTGAGTTCTTCTTTACCTATTTTTATCCCTTGAATTTCTTTCTTTTGTCTAATTGTTCTGGCTAGAGTTTCAAGAATGACGTTGAATAGAAAAGGTGAAAGAGGACATCCTTCACTTCCTGTATTTTTTAAATTTCACTCTTTATATTATCCTTTACTTCACATATCAATTTAACTATGTACAATCTGAACTCCTTCTTGGACATTTCTTCTACTGTATTATCAGTGGCTTCTGTTTTTGAAGTATCTTGGTTTGTTTGGGGTGCTTTATTCCCTTGTTTTTTTCATGCTGTTAGTGTGTTTTCCCATCTAAAAGTATGAATCTAAGTCAGCAAAATTCTACCCTGTAAAACTATAGTGTCCCTGAAGGTTTCCAGCACTTTGCCTTTACTGGTAAGACCAATATCAACACCACCCAGTGTACACAAAATATAGCCTTACACCTAATAGTCCCCACTAAGGCATCTGCTGCTTTCTCTCATTAAAACAAAATGATGAGTTCAATAGCTATCAATAGTACAAACAGAATATTTGTTAAAATGATTCATGATTTCAAATGGTGTATGAGAGAATAGAAGTCGTGTAGTATGCAATATTCATGAGGGAGGAAAAGAGAGGCTAGAAGTAAAAATTCACAGGAAGAGTGGAAGAGGATCTGACAGAGATTGGCTGTTGGTTGGAGAAAAGTTGGAAAGAAAATCCAAGAAAATAGACAAGAGAGAGGAAGAATGTGATCAAAGAGAAAAAATTAAAGACATAAGAATACAACAAAAATGCATTCACATATCATTGAACTCCATAGACTGATTCATAAAAAACATCCTGTTCCAAATATGGTAGAGAGATTAGTGAATCAAAAAATAAAATAAAGTAAAATAAGTCTTGCTGGAGAGTCAAACTGTCTCTGTCAGTGTTCAACAGTTTCTCAGCCCTGGTTGTGACATCTCTCAGGATCACCAAACCCAGATTAGCCCTGGAAAACCCTGTCTCTATCCCACTAATCTGGGCTTCAGATACCTCAGGCTTGGCCACACTACAGTCCCAAGATCTCAATGCTGCTCCTACTTGCAGAGAGAGTACCAAGGATGCACTCATGCAAAGAAGCAATACTGAGATGTAGCAGCAAGACAATGGCCATCAGCACTCTCAGCAGGAAGACTCCAGGCTCCTCCAAACCTGCAGGCACCCCCACACTGGACCTGCAGGTCCCAGCTGGAATCCCCAGACAGAGGCTCTTGTGGTGGTAAACCCGCTGGCACCCAGGCCCCTGGCCATGGCTGGTGTCCCAGAATGGGTGCAGCCACCTGCAACCAAACCTGGAGTCTCCCCCGGAGTAGTCTTCTATCCTATGGTAGCAGTGGTAGTGGCAGTGGTTATTGGCAGCAGGCAGTGGGTCAGCAATTGGAGCGGTATCACCAGGCGATCTCCAGGGGTCAGCAGCAGTGTCGGCTTCAGTTGCATCCAGGGCAGCTGTTTCTTCTGTGGCAGCAGCACCCAGAAAGGAGACCTCCAGGTGATCTCAGACTGGCAGCAGCAGAATCAGAGGCAGCAGCAATGGCTGTAGAAGTGCAGGTGGCCTCATTCTTTCTTTTGTGATATTTTCTCCAGATAGAAAGGTGCCTTCTTCTCCCTTCAGATAGTTTATTATTTCTACTCTCAATTGACACCTGTCCTCAAGATATGATGAGTTACACTCATTTATCCTGAGGTACTATTTCTTCACTATAGTGGAGGACACTAGTTGTCTCCTGATACCTGTTCTGGAAGCATCAGAGCTCTTGAATTTTACCCGGGTCCATGTTGGTTGGAATAAAACAGTAGGTTTGTCAGTCTCTCTTGCAGCTACCCATGCCCAGTGACAAAGTCTTGGCCTCTGATGCCTCTTTTCTGACCCTACCCTCTCATCCCAGTGAACTGAATGCAGATATGCTGGGGGACATCTGAGGTCAAATGAAGGAGAACACCAAGGTACAAATGCTGAAAGAGGAGTTGGAAGGGCCTGGGTCTTGGGCACTGATGGGCATCTGCGTGAGTACAGCTTGTGCTCCGTCTCTATGGTTTAGATTCTGTTCTAGCAGTTGAGCACAATCTGGAGGAAAGAGCCCATGTGATGTGAGCTCTGGAGCCTGAGTGATTTAGCAGCCCTGATTCTAGTAGAAGGAATCTGTAAGGGCAGATATCTGGCCCTCCATCTGTGACTGGGGTCTGTTACCTCCTTGACCACACATGGGCCCAGTGACCTATTTTACATTTTACAAAGGTAGATGTTTCATGGAAATTTTCTACTTCTGAACTCCCTTCACCAACATAGCATATGTAGGCAAGAGAAAAGTCACCATCCTCCTTGAACAAAAGTTGTGAAAAGTACAATTGTCCTTTAACTCTGTCTTCTGTACATCAGTTTTAGAATTGGTAATAAACTCTTTTCCTTGAATATGAAGGTCAAATATTCTGTTTCTTTAAAAAGAAATTGTAATTTTAGGCATGGAGTATATTAGGCAAAGATAAATAACCAGAGACCACTTTTGTGAAGCAATTTAGGGTAGAGGTGGGTAAACTGCTACTGCAAAGGAGCAGATAGGAAGTATGACTCTGTGTGGCCAGCATGGGCTGTGTAGCAAATCTGCCATGTAGAGTGAAAGCAGCCATAGACAGTACATAAACGAATGGCTGTGTTCTTGTAAAATTTATTTGCAAAAACATCGTGGAAGACCAAATTTGTCTTGTGAATTGTAGTTGGATGACCCCTGATTTAGATCCTTTTAAAACTTCAGATTTTGGGGAGTTATGTACAACGTCATTTGAAGGGTTGATTGTGTTTTGCTTGTCTTGAATCACAAGTATTTTGACAGTTGCACTAATTAAGAATCTTACTTAAAACGAGTTAGCATTTCAGTTGGCTTTTTTGCTTAAATAGGAACTATCCTACCATTTAGCAAATTAGAAGAGTTTCCTAGTGACAGGCAAATGCCTCATAATTACTGCAAGATATAAATACTCATTAGTAAACTGGTCATGGAGGGGTAGAAACTTAGGCTAGAAGTCTTAGATCCCAGATATTTTGAAAACAGTTTAATAAAGTAGATATAACTGAAGACAACAACCTGAATTAAAGATTTCTTTTTTTTTTCTTAAGAGATCTGGGGTTTTATTTTTTAATATTACTTCCAGTAGTTGCATGGGAGATACTAAAGATAGCAAAGGGTTCAAAGATTTCTGTGTCTTCTTCACTTTCAGAGTAAAAATTTGAGACTATACCTTCCAAAGGTTTTTTTTTTTTTTTTGGTCTTTTTCCCCACAAGGGACAAACCAAAGATGATTGGACATTTTTGTGCTTTCATTTATATTTAGGAAATCCTGACAGGAAAGAGGCACACCCATGGAGAATTTAGCAAAACCAGAGAACTGTGCCATATTATTGCAGGATTTATGTCCATGCTTCTAAGGTACTTTTATAGTGAAGTGTCCCTGGGGTTTTGGAATGAGGAATGAGATGTTTATTTTCCTCTTGGAAATGTGTGCCCATGCTTTGATTTCAGTTCTTTTAAATTCAACAAGTCTCCATTGAATTATTTCTATGTGCTTATTCCATATATGTTGAAAGTGAAAAAGAATGGGATAAAGACCCAGAAGCTTCCTCAGAGAAAAAAGGCTCATGGTTTTGGGTCTGATGTCTTATTCCATAGGAATAAGAGGCATAGATCAGGATCCCAATTGTGCAATAATGATTATAGTTTTGTATGCTATTAAATATCAGTAACTAAAAGAAAGAAATATGCAATCTTTTGGACCTTCAATCTATTCAAAGGGGCCAGGATTTTTCTGAGGGTCTTCTTTTCAGGTGTGTCCTAGGAGCACATGATTTTAAAAACATAATAATTTAGCTCCAGGTTTTCCCAGAGAAGTGTCACTGTGGTATTGAAAGGGATTCAGGCTCACCTCATCAAACTCCCACTTCAGACCCAGGACTAACAGAGTATGTAGACACAAGATAACCCCTCTGCAAACAGGGCACCCTTTGAAAGTGAACACAGCAAATATTCGAGGTACTTTCCTTCCCGCCTTTCCTCTCCAAGCCATATAAGGTAGAGGGACCAAAAGGAACAGTTTTGCCTCTTTCAATAAAAAGAATTCTTTGATGTGAGAGAATGAACTGAGCTGTTTGCAGCCTGTGGTGGGAGGGAGTCAAGGAAAGGGGAATTGAAGTTCACGGAGGAAGCTTCAGTCTTTAGGTCAATCTGAGATGTGACCTTCAGCGCTTGCCAAATCCATGAGGGAACATAAGTTGCCTTTGGATGGCTTCTCAATGGCCCCTCTGTGACTTTGTGTCCCAGGCCCTGGTGAGATGCTCTCTGATGTGATCTGGGAGGGTCAGCCAGCCCAGCAGGGACTTGTCCTATCTACATGGGAGGCTAAACAGTGGCATATTCCAAGTGGAGACTTGGGGAATCCAAACATGGGTCTTTCCCCATACTCTAGCTGCTTAGCTTTACAAATCGAGTTCTTTATCACCAAATAAGAGAAAGGATGATTTTTTTTTCCCTCCAAGTTTCTACTCCTATAGAATTCACTGGAGCAAAGTAAGTGATCATTTCCTAATTAATTTGCAAGCTTCCAGCTCTCCCTGGATTCTGATGAAATATCTCAGAATGTATCCTGCTAATCCTGAAACTCTGAAAATGACCATTGCTTTTTCTGACCCAAATTGCTGTTTATTTAAGCCTCTTAAAAGTTGGAAAAGTTGCCAAACCATAGTTTTTGTTTGATTTTATGTTTTTATTCTCCCAGGGGTATGAGCAACATCAATTTAAAAGAACCATGTTTATGATTGTTGTCTAGTCAGCTTTTCTTTTCAGTTCTCAGGCGCTGATCTAAGACTGCTGTGTTTGGGTTCCCAACACTATGAAGAATGTTGACATTTTAAAGTCTCTCTCAACTCTCTCTCTCTGTCTCTCCCTCTCCTTACTCCCATGCTCCTTCTCTCATATACATGCATGCAAAAAGACTCACTACTACAGAAAAAATATGCACAAAAAAGAAACAATTTTCACTTTATCTTTGTATCACTAGTACATTTTTAAGGAGATTTTTTTTTTTCCTTTTGGAATTTAAAGCTGGTTTATAGAACCTGGAAAATTTTGTTGACCCACACCAATCTTTACTGAAAGCATACTCACAGACACACTGGGAAGTTTGCTTTACCAATTTTCTAGGCATCTCCTAATTCAGTAAATTTGACAATCAAAATTAACCATCATGGTGGATATGCAGAATATAGCCATGCTAGCCCATTGTTCTTTAGTGCTGAGACTTGGCCTCTGAGTCTTGCATGTTTAACTGACAGAAGGCAGAGAGAGAATTCTTCCTAGATATACTGAGGGCAGGGAAGACAAGCTCACCTTTACTGAGATTTCTTATGCACCAGACAACTTAGATCTTTATCTGTTTGTATATCCATTCTAGGACTCAATGGGGAGACGGAGCTGAAGAAGACATTAGTCATGTGGTCTGTTTTAGCCAGATGGTACATGGCTGCTGAACATAGAACAAGAGGGCAGGGCTGTCCCTGTTCCCCATGGTGAGGTAATGACTATAGAATGTAGAATGTACACAGAGGTCACTTATCTAAGAGGCCACCTACTCTCTTGACCTTCTGTGCATGAAGGGTGGAAAAATGACAACACAAACAATGTTCTCTACAGATAGGCAGGTTACAAGAACTTTTCCTGCTCTGAACATTCCACATGATTGTATTTGAGGACAGTTCCTGTGAGTACAGTGTTTGGTGGATTTTCTTGGTATGGATGGAGCATATTGTTGGCATGAAAAGATGAGTTGTTTTGAATGAATGAAAAGAATACCCTCCAAACACAATGCAGATAGCCCCTCCAACCAAAACTGTTAATAAAATGGCATACTTTCTTTGCATCTTTATTCTCAATCTTTTGGAGCAAGAGCATATTAACTAGCAAGCTCTTGGCCGCCATGCTGAGTGGTATTATGAAAGGCATTTATTTGTAAGTTCCAACCCAGATGTGTCCAACTTAATGAATTTTCTCCAGAATCCCTTCCATATCTTTTGACATTCAGACTATACCTTTAAATGGTTGTAGACACTTGCCTAAGCTGTCTCAGCTTGCTTTGCATATGGAAGCATAATTAACAATGCAAAGTGCCACAGATCCTGGTATTAAAATTACTGGGGCTGTTATTAAGCCAGAATCAAATAAAGACATATTAAAAATTTTAAGATTTGAGTACCAGCAGCATAACAACTAATGCTTAAAGCTTTTGTTTTGACATTGATGTATGGACTAGAATGTTGGTAAAACTAACAGACTTTAAAAAGTATATCATAATGTGCAATGATATTAAATACTTCCATTGAGTTTGTAAAAGATCTCCAGAGTTTTGAACCTGACGGTCCATTAATGGAAATGTACACATTAAATGACTTTCTTTATGTGGGTGCTTACTCAGGGAGATATTGGACACTGGAGACATTTGGTGACCAGAAAAATACAGTTACCTGAAAAGACTGTGGCAGAGGTAACCATATGCAAATTACTTTCATTTGGTGACAGTTTCCTGCAAGGAAGGAATTGTGCCTTGAGAGCTGGAATAATGGGGGATATTTTAGGTCTAATGGGAGACTTTCAAGAACTTTGTGACTTGCTATGTCTGTTCATCTCATCAGCAATTATTCTGTGCCCAAGTTATATGAAAGGTATGCATGACATTATCTCTACCATCATAGAGCCAAACTAGATGTTAGACACAGTGTCAGAAAGTGGGCATCCAATGATATACAAGCCCAAACAGTCCCTGCCCTCAAGGAGTTTAAAACTCAGCCAGGGAGACAACATTATTAGTTTAATAATAATTACAGACTTTGTTTTTATTGTGTAATATTGCTACTTAAAAATTGCAATTAGGTCAGTTAAAAGATAATTTACAAAATTCTCAACAACTAATAAATATTCGTAGTCATTTTCCAAATCACCATGCACACGTCATCATTTAATTAGAGTGCTGATGAGAACCACCCTGGCAAAGCAGAGCACGTGATGACATTACATAATGGCAACCTATCCTACCTTCTAGGGATGGGGAAAGATTTCCTGGGGAAGTGTCCTTCAGCATAAGGCTTGAAGAATGAATAAATCTTGGTCAGGGAAGAGAGTCAAGATAAGGGATACAAAATGGTCCACACAGAGGCAACAGGTCCTGGGGCCTTTGAAACTAAGTTCTAATCTGGATTTGTAAACCCTTTCAAGGATGCTCCAAAACTGTTTCCTTACACTTTTCCAACAGAGTTCAAAGTGCTTTCAATGGCTCATTTTTATATGCTATCTACTTATTCCTATCTCCCTCTGCCCCATGCCCCTTTGTCTCCCCTCCTCTCAGTTCTCTGCCCCTACCGTTAAGTCACATAAAAGAACCACATTACCACTTCTCCCTTGACCCTGGCCAGCAGAGCTCTGGTAGAAGACATATGTGTCTAGACAAAAGATTGGTTAGTCTTTGTGAAATTAAGTGTTCCAGGTCTGACTCAACCTGACCAAGAGCCAAGAAAGAGATGATAAGGCTGATGGAAAAGATCTCCTTAATGAACGGCAGTAAAAAAACAGCCCAAAGGTGAAGGAGAGAAACAGCCTTGGCTTTTCCTGAGGCTGCAGGCCCCAGACAGGCTCTCGAAAGCACTCAAGGATAAGAAGTAGGCAGGCCTATTTCATTTCCTCCCTGTCTTTGTACACTTTCCTACTCCGTACACCTCATGCTTTCAACAGCCACTCTTTAGTTTTTGGGGGTAAATATTATCCCTTTCAAGTGGGATGAAATGTCTAGGTTACACAGTCCCTGGGAAGAAAGATTATTGAATAAAGGTAACTAACGTTCTTAGTTGTCATTTTTTTTCTTTTTAACCCTTTCAAACTCAGTGTGTTCATTTCTAAAATGGTTGGAGAGTAGATAGAACCTATGATGTAACCATAAGGATTGATTGTTTAAGCAACAGATTGCAAATGGTGTGGAAAGCTGGACATTAGAGAGAAAAATTCCCTCTATTATTTCCTAGCATTATCCCTGGTGGAGAAATTATGACCTTATGTACACTCAAGAGACTTCATCTTAGGCATGACACATATAGTAATAATCTTCCCAGAATTAAGAAATATAAGTAAGGTTTAAGTTAGTAGCTAAAAGACATATTTTTCTCTTGGTTTTAATGAGAAAAATAAAATAATTAAAGTCACTCCTAACATTTACAGTATGCTACCATGCACTAATCTTTCAACACAAGAGCTCATTTGGGTCTACTTTCTTTTTACAACGATTCTTGTGAGCTAAGTTGCATTGCTATTTATTTTACAGAAAGGAATTTGAAGCTGAAAGAAATTAAGTCTCTGGCTCAAGGTCATAGTAAGAGTCAGACAGGATTTTACAGGTGTTTTGATTTCAGATCCACTGACCTCTGCTTTATCACTGCTTTGCCCGTGGGCTGAAAGGGACTTGGACGCTTAAATCAGCAAGGGTTCCAAGAACCCAAGTTTCTAGAGTAAATGATAGCTCAACCATTGGACAGTGTCTGCTTCAGTTCACCACAGCATTCCTATGTGTTTCAGAAAACAGAAGTATGGGGAGAATTGTTTTCATCTAGCATCTAGGAAGGCAACTGGGTCTTATAAAGGACTACCTGATTGTCACCCACTGGTTGGGAATCTGAAGGATGCCCTCAGGGTCCTAAAAAGGACAAGACCAGAACTCAGTTGCCAGTTCTATGAGTAGGGTGGGTGCTAGGGACCTTTGGAAGAAACAGCAGGGAGCATAATGAGGAGATGTGCCCTTGAAGGTTTGGATTCCTCAGCCAAGGTCTAGCACCACCATCTTGCAATTGGAAGCACTTCTGAATGTTAAAAAATGTGCTCAAGTTGGGCAATTGAGACTCCAAGAATGCCCTTGTTGCAGGTTTAAAGGCTCAGAGCCTGGCCTTCCTTTCTCTTATCTCTCTACTCCCTTATTGCAGGGGTAGAGATGAGGTGAAACAATAAAGAATTTGGAGTCAAACAAACACAGATTTAAATTGGGGTTCACCCATTTGGGGCTGTGCGGTCTGAGCTTAAGTTTTCTGTTTGTCCAGTAAAGCTAGCAATGCCTATCTCATAGGGTTTCCCTGAGGATCACATAGCAAATAAGGGTCCCACGCACTCTATGTCAGAATCAGTGCTGAAGTGTCACCAGCGCCCGCATTCCTGCACATGAGACCTCTTACTATGGGATTGCTTTATTATATGATTACTTATTATTTGTTTACTTTTGGCTTCCCTATTAGAATATAAGCTCCATAAGGGCAATTATATTATCTCTGGTGGCTAGCACAGTGCCTGGAGCATGGTAGATATAAATATTTGCTTAACAAATAATATTACTCAAATAAGTAAATATTCAAGGCTAAAACAGAAAGTTGGAAGCACTCAAGAAGCTTAAAGAAAATGCAGCCTCTTAAAATCTAAGATCCATTGAAACCATGAGTGGCCCAGGGGGACACAGCAGTCTTGGGCTCCTGTTGGCTGTGCTGGGCTGCTGCCCTCAGTTGCGTGAGGTCGGGGCACCCTGCAACGGCATTTAGTGCGCTGTATCGTCCTGGCTTCTTTTTGAAGTGCTGTACATCTACGGCCCCAGGGCTAATTCTGGACCTGAGTCAGGCTGACCACAAGAGCAGAGGAAAAGGAGCTCCCATCCCAACATCCACATGGGTCACATGTCTCCACTCACCATAGATGCTGAACTGGAGACCATGTCCTGGTCTAATCTCTTTTAGGACCCAAAGGGGATCCTTCAGATTCCCAGACAGTGGGTGACAATCAGGAGGTTCTTTATAGGATCAAGTTGCCCTCCTAGTTACTAGAAGAAAACAACAATTCTCCTTCCCATATTGCTGTTTTCTAAAACATATGATAAGGCTGTGTGAATTGAAGCAAACACCTTCCATCGATGGAGCTATTATTGACTCTGGAAGCTTGAGTTCTTGGAACCCTTGCTGATTTCAAGTAGCCAAGACCCCTACAGCCCACAGGTGAGGCAGTGATAAAGCAGAGATCAGCGGACCTGAAATCAATTGGGGAAAAGAGAAGACCCATTATTTTTAAAACATGTTGGATAAGCCTATGTTTTTAAAATAAAGATGGGCAGCAGTGAGTAAGCTCTCCTCACAAGCAATTGGGAATATCCTTTGGCCAAAAGCAGAAATGATTGGAAGTCTGTCAGTCTTGATTTAGAGTAGAGCCTACAAAGATAGCTAATGGGGAAAACCCTGCATCCCGGTAGGAGCCTGGAGAATGCCTAAGACTTCTTACACAATTTGAGTTGGGAGGATGAACGTCAATGGAACAGAACACATGGACAGCATTTCTCAGAAAGCACGTGACAGATTCACTGTCTTTGTCAAAGGTGGTGGTGTTATTAAAAGCCATGATGACACATGTGGCAGGCTTTGTTAGATGCTTAAACGTAGCGGGTGGGGTTGGGTGGGGTTGGAGGTGGGGGTGGTTAACCACAGGAAAGCTGGGTGGGGAGTAGTCCCTCCCTCAGTCATATTTTCTCCCTAGATGATTCAGGGTGGTCCTAGCTCAGTATCAGAAAGCTAGATCTCTGCAGGCCCCCTGTTTGCAAGTCACAGGAATCATCTGGCACCAGCTATGGATAGTGACCAGAGTGGGCAGGACAGAGAGGTGGGGCCCAGAGGACTGAGGAAGCCTCTACAACACAAGCACACAGCCTCACGCTAGAGCTTGGTTGCTTAAGGGCCAAAAAGGCATATGGTTGACAGATGCTAGTTGCAGCCAGCACTGAACAAATGCAAAGAAAACAAAATTCTGTGTAGAACACTCAGGAAGAAAAAATGAAACACCAGTAATGATCATGCTCATGCCATTTACAAATTTCTTAGTTTGTGGTTTACTTCTGAAATTCACTTCCTCTTATGTGCTTGTTAGTGTAAGAAATGAAAGTGAGCTCTCTCTTTCTTTGACTTTATTTGCCTCAACTTGAGCAACTTCTGTACCATGGTTTGTGCCAATTATTAGAATTATTAGACAGAATGTCTGCATCTCTCTGTTGGATGATGGTCTCCTTGAGGGCAAGAGCCTTATAAATCCATTTTAAATGTCACACAGCTCACTCACCATTCCACACACAGTGACTAGCACAATACTTTGGCATTTCAGGGGCTGGGAAATGTTTGCTGAACTGAGGATGAAAAGCAATTTTTTTTTCCATTATTCCATTGTTTTTACTTCTCTAGGCACAGCACATTTTTGTGCATTTTTCTCCCCTTCTCCTCTTGTTGTTAGAACAGTGCTGTGAGCTGTCTTTTTATCTAGAATGGCCCAAAGTTTGGCATTAGGAAGTTATTTCTCAAGAAGAGTTATTTGGCATTAATCATGGAGGGTACTATAGGAGAAGGGCAGAGGGGCTGAGAGTCTCTGTGTGGTGGTCCTTAAAGTAGCCATTCCCTAATGTGGCTCTTCTCAGAGTCCATCAGCACCTCTGGAAGGACCATTAGCCTGCAGGGATGAAAACACAGGACTGGAATTAGAACATACAGATCTGAGCAGAGTCCACCACTGTGACCTGTGTAAGTACCAACACATCTTTGGGTTTCAGTTCATTCATCTGTGAAAGGAAGAGATGGCCTTGATGACCATGGTCATATTTTTTTTCACACAAATATTGAATATATTATCTCCCAATCTTATGGTTTAGAATATGAGGTGTTCCCCAGAAACTCATATGTGAGACAATGCAAGAAGATTTAGAGGTGAAATGATTGGATTATGACAGCCTTGACCCAATCAACATATTAATCCCCTGATAGGGATTAACTGGGTGGTAACTGTAGGCACATAGCATATGGCTGGAGGAGGGGGTCATTGGGGGTATGCCTTTGGGGTATATATTTTGTGAGCTGAGTTGGTGCAATACCCTGAATCACTTTCCTCCACCACACTCTTCTGCCATGATGTGGTGGAGGCCTTGAGGAATAGAGTTGGTCATCTATGGGCTCAGACCCCTAAAATTGTGAGCCCCCAACTTTTCATCCTTAATGTTGTTCCTGTCAGGTCTTTTGGTTGCAGCAACAACAAATAAAGCTGCCTAAAACACCCACCACACTTTGCTTCCTATTTGTATGCATGTCTGCCTATACCTCTTAGCATGGTGATCTCCTGTGAACAGCTGTGGGGACTTTTAGAATTGTCTGTCAATTACCAGATTCTCTTCAATTACCAGATAACTCTTTTGGATAAGGTGAATGTAGAGCTAGTGTTGGGGAAGATCTATGGAGTGGGAAGATGGACTTGGATAGCATAATTTGTCCTTCCTATAGGAAGAAGTGTCACCTAGAAAGAGTTTCCAGAAGTTTCAGGGATGCCTTCTTTCAGCTTTAGAATCTGGAAAGGCAGAATGACAGGAACCTGTGGTGCTGGCATGAATCACAATGACCCATCACGTGCCCATTTATAGAAACAACAAGGTAGAGACCTGGAATCTACTTGCCTATTCCTCTTCTTAGGTTTAAAGAAAAAAATGTCCAAAGGGATTTCAATAACATAACCCTACACTGCTGCATCTGACTATGATCCACAACCTCTATAACTATGTCCATCAGAGTCCACCTGCAGTTCAGATTTCCCCAGAGGTTAGACACCCATCCCGTGCTATCTGCCTTGATGTCCCTTCTACCTTTCTTCGTTTGTCAGATAGAAACAGAGGTATGAGGGAAGACCTACGACAATAGCTTTACTTTTCCCTCAACTTCATGCTATTTACCTGGAGAAAGGGGTAGAGAAAATTCCTTCTTTCTGTGACTTTTGTTATGAGTAGTTTAAGCAAAGTCTGCAAGATACTTGGATGTCATCCAGAGCTTTAATCTGCCTGTTTTGACTATCAGGGACCATTGCCAAAATGCAGCCAGGATCTGAAATATTTCAGTGCCCATGCAGAATTGTTCATCAGAGAACCTGTTTCACATGTTGATGATCACATCAGGTCTCCATGTGTTGAAAGACTAAGTGCATGTTCCATTTCTCTAGCAACATTTCAACTTTCTAAGAGACAGAGTGTTGTTGTCACTGAATTGTCAGTGACGGGGACGAGAGTATGGTGGGGACTCTGTCCAAAGTAGAGGTTGCTCCAAGGGAGCTCTGCTTTCTGAATTAAGTACCACAAACTTGGCATTTGATTTAACACTTTCTTTGTTCCCTTAGAACACCTGGCAGAGATATAGTGAATGATCATCTTGTTTGGAGTTTATTAATTCCATAAGCCTCTATTTATAAATGGCTGCAATAAAGAGCAAACATAAAAGTGAGAATTGACAGATGGAGCATCAAACCTTTGATGTCACCCTTAGATCAAACAGGTGACTCATTGTGAACAACTTTCCAAATCAGCCCAGCCAGGCCTGGCGGAACAGGGCACTTGGAGAGGACAACCAGGCATGTTTTGCAGGCCTCCCCCAAGGCTCAACTCACATCCTGTCTCTGGGGGCCTGTTGAGAAATTTAAGTTTAATAACTTGTTGGACATAAATGTGGGACTCTTCTGAAAGTCAAGGTAGGTTTCCTGGTTATATATAAAATACTAACTTTTTACAGAGATTAGAAACTGTACAATTCCAACACACACACACATACACACACACACACATACACACACACACACACACATACACAGAGCCTGGAAACTATATTTAGGTTGGCACAGGCAACTCTGTGTCATCTTCAAGGTGTGGTCTGCCTCCACATCTGGAGGCCTTTATCTCTTGCAAAGAATTATTTTTAGGTACTTGGAAAAGTCGTCTGTGAATTTTTCTTGAGCCTATTCTTCCATCTAGACTATAGCCTTCCTGAGAAACAGTGATCTTAATCTGAATTCTCCATTGAACTGAACATACCACTTTGTCAAATAAATAAATAAATAAATAAAAGTGCTCCGTGATATTCATTGATTAAAGCACAATAAGCCTGCTGTCTTTTGGTGTTTCAAGGAGTTCATGTGAATGCACAAAACAGATAATAAGGAGATGTCTTTCACACACTCTGTCAGCTGGGTTCCCTAGGAAGAAGATGCTGAGATGGAGCTAGAGTTACTGAGTGGGGAGGTAATGCCTCGGAGGAGGGAAGGAACAGGCTTGGGCTGGGAAATCTTCAGAGACTCATGTAGGTTGCACACCTGTGAGAAAAAGAGGAGGAGGAAGCAGAACTGAGCAAGAGAACTTTCAAACTAGACGGCAGATCTGACAAATCCCCAGGAAATCCAAAAGCATGTTTTCAGCACAAAAGCTGAGGCAGATCCCAAAGGTGCTAATGGCTGGAGGTTGTCACTAACTTCACTTGCCCCAGCTGGGCAGGAAGCACTTTCTTGCAGGGAGCTCCATGCCAAGTACCTCCATGGCCACACATACTTCCTCTCCATGTTTCTCCATCTTGCTCCATTCAGCCATCCATACCAAATCTACAACCAACTACCATTATGTCTTATTTTTATCTCCAAAATATTTTTCAAGTTGGCTACTTTTCCTTATTTCCTACGCTAGCCTAAGGTTCTGTCCTCTGTGTCCTAGACACATGGCCAACTTTGTGGGCATTATGACCAGGATGGTCTCACAGGGCCCCATGCTCCATACAGTCCTCTGTTTGCAGTTAAATGTTCTTCCAAAATATATTAAACTTCTTAATAATAATTTCATCTGAATACATATTTTGAAAGTGCAGTCTAAAAAAAGCAATTTAGCCTGCTTTGCCTTACATTTTCATTTTGTGCTGGTCCCTACAAAGACCATAGCCTTGGCTCCTACACTGTCTGATCTCTGTTACCTCTCCACTTCCTTGGATGATTCTTGGCTCTTCACTTCCCCAGTTCTTGGTGATCAAGCTGGGCCTAAAATTCTTCTCCCCACTCCTTGACTACTGTCTCATTGTACCTCAAGGGGAATCTCAACACAGATGTGGTGAGGGATGGGTCTTGGGATAGGGCATGGTGATGACCATCTCTGTCTGGGACTGAAAGGCCATGGTTTAGCAGGGGTAGGTTCAGTTGGGGTAGGTAGCCTCTTGCCCACCCTGAATCTAGGTACTTAGCATGTTCTAATGTGGAGGTTGAAATTCCTTTAAAGTTCATTCTCTACTGTGGGTTAGGGAGGCTGGCTCATGGGAAGGGGAGACAGCTGTCTCAACTTTCCCACTCTCATCTGGGGCATGGCACTTCAAACTAGAGGCTGACTATATAGCTGGGCTGCATGTGCATGATAAGTCATAGGATAGGACCCCTGGTTGCCTGTGATAGTCTGTACTTACTCAGTGAGTCCTGATATGCCCAAGAGAGTATGATATTAAGTAGAAACAAAACAAAAACCAAATAAACACACACAATAAAACCAAAATCAGGACTGTCCCCCACAAAAAGTAAAATACAATGCTAGGTCAGTTTATAGAAAGCACAGATTAAAGGGAAAAACTTTATATTTTAGTACCTTCAGAGGCAGAAAGATCACAAATTCAAGGCCAGTCTGGATAACATAACAAGACCCTGCCTCAAAGTACAATAAAAAGGGCTTGGGCCAGGGGCATTGCTAAGTGGTAGAGTACTTGCTTAGCACTGGTGAGGCCCTGAGTCTGATCCCTAGTACTACAAAGGGGGGGGAAGCATTTTAGCCTGCTTTGCCTTACATTTTCATTTTGTGCTGGTCCCTACAAGTTATGTAGCCAGTTCTGCCTACACAAATTTGCTAGCTGTCTCCTGACAACCATTGTAGCCTCACTTCAACCTTTTCTGTACACTGTCGACAATGTTCTAAACCAAAATCCAGTTGAACTACTGCTTCAGCCCAGATAAGGTCATTGAATAGCTCCCCATGGCTCTTGGGTAGAGTCCTTTAAGGCCAGATACTGACCGAGTGGCACCCGTTTACAACACCTGGAGGCAATCCTCCATATGCAGAGAGATTCTGGTATTCTCTTTCCCACAAACCCTCCCGGGTCTCTAGGAGTACCCCTGAACCAGTGAGAATCAGAAGATCAATGGGCCACCTTCCTGCTCCTCAGTGGGACAAACCTGAGTTCCGTTCTACATGGTTTCTCAAAGAGCCCCTAGTAGGATTGAGCCCCAGTTGCTCACAGTGAAGTCTACTCTCTACTGCCCAGTTACAGCTTTCCTTTCTTCTTTCTCTCATTTCTCCCTCCCCCAATGAACGCTCTTCAATCACTTCTCCATTAAGCAACTTAAACAGAATTTTTGTCTCAGAGTCTTCTTCTAGGGGAATCCAAACTAAATCTGGTCCCACCCACCCTCTAGTCACCCAGTATCATCTGCCCCCTTTCTGCCTCTTTGAGTGTATGGATTGTGCCATGCTCCTTCCCACCAGGCCTCTGTAGGAGCTGTTCTTTCCTTTTGGACTCTTTCCCATCCCATCCCATCCTCCATTCTACTTCCCTAGACCCCATTTATTCCTTAATTAATAAGTCCCCATTAATTCCTAACCATCCTTCAGATCTCAGCTGATAGAACTTCCTCAGGGAAGCCTCTCCTGACTTCAGAGTCATAGATATAGACATTTAGTCATAGACTAAACTCAGCTTAGTTTGTAAATATATGTTCATTATGATGCTAATTGATTCATATCTCTCTTGTCCAGTAGACTGTCAGCTTCCTGGGAGGAATGACCATGGGCCCCATTACTTATCATTTTTTTCTCCACAGCCATCATGAAGCTTGACTCATTACTGGCGCTCAATAAATATTTACTAACATCTTGAATGAATTAAGATATTTCAAAATGGCCACAGAGGCTACTCACAATTAAAACCACATTTAAGCTATGTGACCTTGGGCAAAGTCCTGAGTCTTCTCAGCCTCAATTTCCTGGCATGAGTGGGGGGGGTGATAATAGCACCTCTGTTTGAGGTGGGTCTCCAAAGAATTAAATGAGATAAGGACACAAAATGCTTAGGGGGATATCTGACACATAGTAAGTGCTCATTACAATACAAATTGCATTTCACAATACAATTTATGAAAGGATTGAGAATTGTGTGGGAGGACTATTATGAAGCAGCAAATAAAACCCATGATAAAAGGTAAAAAGGACATTGTCAGCATGTCAAAAGTAAAGAAAGATGCAGGATGTGAAGTGCCACACTAAGAATGAATCTTCACCGAACACAGAATTTGAGAAAAGCATGATAAACCAGCTTGTTAGATGAGTGGTTACAGAGCTGAATTTCCATTAAGGCCCCAAGTTTAATGTTATCTACTACTCTATTTTTAATGATTACCATACAATTTGATTATAGCTTGCCAAAGTATGCGTGTGTCTGCATTGCAGGAGGTTTGTGGGGTGTCACTAGAAACTGACATTCATGTTCCAGGGCAGGGTGTTTGTTTTAATTCAGTCACAGCCGATGGCAGGTCCCGTCTCTGTGTGTTTTCTCCATGTGCTCTCCAGATGAGCAATCAACATTTAAATGTTCATTTGGATTACTTTTTTTTAAGATGAGGAAATGTAAGACATTGAAACACACTTGTGACATGATTCTTTGTAATAAAAATTGAAATGGGTAGACTGATGCTTAGGACTTCTACAGCCTTAACTTTGTTATATCTTTTTCTCCTTTACTTGTGTATTTAATTATTATATGTTATAATTATTTTGCATCTAATTATTTATTTAACATTACTATTCTATCTTTTGTGTATTTATTGAAATATTTAGACATACAACAGTCACCTATGAAGCACCTTCCAGCTCTGGAGAACTTCGATCTGATGGGAGATGGTTGAAAGCAGAGCATAAATGAGGCCCCGCTTGTTCCTCACGTGTGATTTAGCATTTGCCATATTCCAGGAATTTTCTAGGTACCAGTCATAGCCTGAATAAACAAGCTAAGGATTTTACTTTCTTAGCGCCTTCAGCATATTTGTGCTAACAATAGTGATAAATGTCATAGAAAGGGGTCTAACCGAGTACTCTGCAAGTTTAAGAAGATCAAAAACCACATCTACCCTGGAAAGTTTTGAAGAGGCGATGGGTCTTAAAGTAACTATAGGAATCTGCTAGCTGATGAAGAGTTCTAAGGCTTCCTAGGTGGAAGGAGGGCTCTGAGGGGGTTCCAGTGTTTGAACACTAAGCCATATTGAGCAGATTTCAAATCATCTATAAAAGAATTATTTGAAAATTAAAAAGAAAAAAAGAGTGGAGAGAGGCTAAAGAGCAGGATTTCTAAATGTCAGGGAGTTCCGATATGCTAGACTAGATAATTCCTTTTTGTAGGGGTGTGTCTTGTGCTTTGTAGGATATTCAGCACCATCCTTGGTCTTTATTCTTTAGATAACTCTAGCATGCTCCCAGTGGTGACAAACATGTCCCCTGGAGGGCACAATGCACCTCCCCTTCTCTTGAGGACCATTACAATGCAGTGAGACCAGATGGGAGGATCCTTAACTATAAGGCCAGGAAGACCGACTTCAGTTGGGGGTAAATATCCCACCGATATCAGCTAATGAGATTAAGCTGTTTTGTTTCTCATATTGAAGTTGAAGTACGATTAAGGTCGATGGGAAGGTTACTGAAGGGGAACCAGTACTAAAAGATTAACCAGGTAGTGAGTGGAAGAAAAAGAGATTAAGAAAATGGTAGAAATTATACTATTCATCTGCCTCTGCCCACAGTTTCCAAGTCTTTTTCATCTATTATTGGTTTGATTTATTCTTCTGATAGTTGAAAGGCTAAAGGCTAAAAGTTAAATTTGCTCTTTGAGGGGAGATACAACACGGCCTCTGAAGGAACTTCCAATCATTTGTCACAAGAGAAGCCAGTTTCCTTCAGGAGCACTTTTTCTTCCCGGGGAAGTCAAGGGCAGGAAACCTTGTCATTATTTGGATGTGTCTGGATTAGAAGAACTTGAAAGCTAGAGATTTAGTCTCCCAGGGTTCCCTGGAGATAGTTCCAGGTTGGCAAGAACTGGAAACTGCTACCAGAGGAATAGCCAGGTGCTCCACAAGCTTAAGAAGAGGAGACAGAGGAGGAGCTGAATGCAGAGGAGCTTCATTCAGCATGCTTTGAAGAAAATGGGAAATTCAGCCATTTTGATAGACAACCTGGGAAGGACTCATGCCTTTTGGTAGCATGTAGAGAGAGTGTGTGTGTGTGTGTGTGTGTGTGCGCACACGCGCGCGTTTGTGTGTGTGTGTGATTCTTCCTGCCTCACATTGGGGCTTGAACTTATTCTGTACCTTCTTAGGGGTTTCTGTCTTTGAGTGGTTATAAGCAGGAAATAAGGAAACCTAGTGGCTCCTGAAACTACTACTTTTGCTGATACACTGTGGGACATTGGGCAAAACGTTTCACTTCTCAGTGTCCCTTTATGGAAACAGACCATTGAGAATGAGGAAGCAAGATTCCATGAAGCATTAACTTTCAAAATCAGTTGTGGTCAAGCACTCTAGCCCACAAACACCATTCTAAAGAAGTAACTTGTTTTATAATGGATTTTTAATAGTTTGAAATTTTTTAGGCATGCAATTATCATGGGTGAGAAGATTCAGCTTTATGTATTTGATATGCATATAAAATACATACTCAGTATTGTCCAATTTGTAGCAAACACATACATACATTTATATCCTTCCCCCCCTTAGTATATCTCACATATATAATAAAATATTTTAAATTAAAAAATCAGTTGTGGTCAAAGTGATTGAATGTCCCGGGTAATTGGCTCCCCCATTGCTAACCTCCCATTTCTGTTATGACCAGACTTTGTGGTGGAGTCAACAGCCATTCCCTGTCTGTCTGTGGTTTTACCACAAGTCTGATCTTGAGCCTGGGTATGTGCATAGGTCCAAGTCTTAGTCTGTAATAAGCACTGCCTAAATCCTTCCTGAGGCTCTGGGCTAAATATGCCCTGGGAGAAGGGAGTAAGGTGCAAGATGCCAGGACACGAAGAAAATAACATCTGAATTATTTAGGAGGCAGAGCCAGCTTTTAAAAGTGTTTGCCTCCCTGCTCAGACAATTGATATCGGGGCTTAAAAACAAGTTGGTTTATCTCATACATTTTGTTTTGTTTTAACTCAACATACACTGATTGTTTTCTAAATGCCTAAAACTGGGCCATCAGCAGAAAACATAGCCCATGAAGTTCTTCTTGTTAGGGAGGTCACTTTCTAGGGGAGGGGACAAGCAATAAGGAAACCATTTTTATTTCAGGTGATGATAAGTAATAAATTAAGGTAGAGAAGAAAGGTTGATGGGGCAGTTTTAATTTGTTGGGTGGGAGGGTCAGGGGAGGCATTTTTGAAAGTTGATATTTGAGCAGAGATTTGAAGGCCGTGGGAGAGGAACCAGAGAGAGCACCCAGGCTCAGATCCCGAGGAGGAGCAGGTCAGGCGTGCTCATGGAGCACAGAATGACCTTTGATGGAGGCTCAGGCTATGACCTCAAATAGGCCAAGGAGCAGCCCTTTGCTGCTGGAATACAAGAAGAGGTGCCCAGATAGTTTGCTATATCTTTCTGCTTTTTCAATCCCCACTTAGAAACATATAAAACTTATGTGTTACCCTATAATCCCCTGGAAAAAGCTGGGTTATAGTTCTGGATGAGTCAACAAACTTGGAAAAAGTAATCCTACAAAGTAGGAACATTTGAATCTCCTGGGATGGGAGCGGATACAAATGGATGGGGGCCGGGGTTTGGAGAAATGGTAACAGAAATGTATTTGAGACTCATAGTTAGCATCTATAGATAGCTCCAGGATACTGTAGGACTTGGAGTGACCTCTTGGCCCATGGAACTCCAGAGAAGGCTTACAATCTGTTTTGCGTGACTAAAATTTTTATGATATTTAATTTCTTTCCAGATGGGTCCATGTCTTCACTTGCTGGACTCCCTCACTGTATGAAGCACAGTACTAGGCAAGTCTATAAAACATAGTCATTATTTACTGAGTGAATGCATTGTAATTGCATCATAGATCCAGGGATCTGGGTAAAGTTAGGAGAACCTTGGAAAACTTCAGGTCTTGGCACTTGCTTGTGAAAGTGTAAGTTTGCTTCAAGCTAATATAGAAAACACCTCCTAACTCATATTAGGACAGACTTAGAAGTCATAAACCAATCACTTGCCATAAAGTGGTCAGTAAGAGACACTGTCCTGAAGGCGGTTTGTGCCAAAGCTGTAGTAGTCATGGGATTCCAGTCTCATATTAACAAGGACTTTTTGATGACCACATCCATAAAGCGTGTACATATCTGCCAAAATTGAGAAGCACACTAAAGAACATGGCTTGTTCCTGTGTTTTTATGGCCTGTGAGATCCATGTTGGGGGATATTCTAGTTGCCATTCTTGGAGCTAGATATCTATCTTTAACATTTATCTACTTAATTTGAAAGATCTTGTGAAAAGGAGACTACACAAAGTCACTCACAAAAAGTCTAAAGAAACACAAGTTCTCTTTTATTTTCTCTATTATTATTATTATTTTTACCACTATTACTGTTTAGATTATTTTTTATTGCTTGTAGTGACCTTTTAGCTATTTCCCTTCCAGATCTATTATTTACTGAATATCCTATGCCATAGGTAAGTTAATAAATTTGTAGTTTTGTTTCAATGGGGGAACTAATGATTCAAATTTGCTTGTAGGAATAATAGTATACAGATACAGAACTGGTACTACCATTCTGTCCTGCAAAACTTACATCAAATTTGTTTGCTGTTGTCTGAAATTTCTTACTTGCTTTTTGACTTTGGGTATCTTACTAAGCTTCTCTAAACCTCATTTATATCATGTTTAAAATGGGGGAAATAATAGTAGCCATGTCAGAGTAGAGATTATTTTTAAATTTGCCTGAAAATGAACACATACTTGCACACACACACACACACACACACACACCTGGAACAATGTTGGAGTCAATAAGGAAGACCTGGAATCATTAGCAATGATGGTAAATAGAACTAGAAAGACAAAAACACCAGAAACTTTAAGCTATAGTCTACCTACTTCAATAAACACACCGCTTAACTTTGTACACAATCGAAGAGCTCCAAGGTAGACTAAGATCTTCAGAAATAAGATTGATCTCCATTGGTTTGGCCCAGTGTAGATAGGGTCATTCAAGTACTTTTTACTTCCTCAACACTTTGCACACCTGATATCCTGGTTAAAACATAATCCTTTGGCATTATCATCCAGGTTGTTGAATTTCTAAAGCCTGCATAAGTAGTTTGATTTCTGCAACTCTGATTAGATGTTGTCTGGATAATAAAATGATTTTGCTCAACCGTGAGATTCCATGAGTCTCAATCCTCATATGAGACTATTGATTGGTGTATTGGTTGGTCATGACACTTTATGCATTCTGTGCTTTTTATAGAAGAGCACAGGGAGTTATACAGAGATAAAATAACCTCTCACAGCACAAGTTCCCTCATTTCTCAAGTTAATTCATAACGATGTTTATCTGACAACAATGCCACTTTCTTAAATACTAAATTACATGGCCTATACCAGTGGATATTGTAAAACCTTCAAATATTTTCAAATGACAAATTTTATTTCAAAATATCAATTTAGGAGTTGGGGTTGTGGCTCAGTGGTAGAGCGCTTGCCTAGCACGTCTGAGGCAGTAGGTTCGATTTTCAGCACCACATAAAAATAAATAAATAAAATAAAGACATTGTGTTCATCTATAACTAAAAATATTTAAAAACATATCAACTTAATGTTAAGTCACTAAGTAATAGAAGTTCACATAAAAGTAAAACATTTATGAATGTGGGGTTGGGTATTGGACAAATCAAATAATATCAAAGTTTCTCAATAATGCCAATTACTAGAGACAACCACAATTTGACAATCACAAGTCCAGAGCTAAGAACACTAAACAGTTTGGCTTAGCATTTTCATTTAATAAAACTTACATTAAGTTGTTCATGTTAAGGTGTATATAACTTCTCCTGCATTCGCTTGGCAGTGGGCCGGCATGATGGGTGTATGGTTATATTCAACATTGCAATGTTACATTTAGTATTACTTTTAGGATGACACATGCACATTACTAGTCACTCCCCTCATCATGAATAATTTTCATGATTCTGCGTTCTTTTTCAGTCTTAGTGGGAGCACAATCTATGATCTGTTACCATCATTTCCAGCCAGATCCTAGATTGTGCTCTCATTAAGGTTCTCTTCTCCTTGATTTTGGCTCTACTCTGGACAATGCTGAGTTTTTCTGTATTCCAGTTAACGACTCAAGCTGTCTTCTATTCTGTTGCACATCTCTAATTTTATGATTCAGGCCTAATTTTAAATATTCTTTTCTTTTTTCAAATTATAGATCAGCTTATGGATATTCAAAAAACCAGTCACCATATGGGATTGATGTTAGTCTTAAAGAACTAGGTGAACAGAAACCCAAAACACTGAAATTGCCTAGGGGTAAGATTGGGGGTAAGTTAACCTGTGACCCATTTTGAAGGGCTTGGGATTGTCTTGTATTGGACTGAAGTAGTAGCTCAAGGGAGGGAGAGGACTGGGTCAGAGTGAGCTCTGCACCCTGACCCCTGCCATGGGGTACATGAAGTTGGGAATGGGCTAGGAGCCACCTCATTCATTTTAGGTAAATTCTGCAACCTCTTATTTTATCCCAAGCCCCAGGCATAAGAAAAGTTCCTACAGGAGGTTTAAGACTAGTTTTAGGTGTAATGGAGAGTAAGAGGTATGAAGATCTCTCTGCCTTCCATTGAACTATCCTGCCAAAGATTTCCCCATGTGTTTTCTATTGTCAAAAATTCCTTTAACTTATGTCATTATTTGCACAATATGAGATAAAAATCTTACATATGCAGATACAGTAAATGATGAGTCTTTTCATGAATTTGGGAAAGGGACTGAAAAAGGCACTTTGGAGATACAGAAACAATGCCTGACATTTCCAGTTTTACTTGGGCAGCACTATTTTTATCTTGGCAAGATTATCTGTGAATTTCTTTTTCTTTATCTTTTCTTTCTTTCTTTTTTTTCCCAGAACGGTACTTCACTTTCTGCATCTCAAAACACAAGTTATCACCATCTATCCTCTATAATCTTTTCCACAGTGACTTCTGTTGTCACCAGTGGATATGTCTGACACATTTTTCTTGCCCAAATTCCCTGTTAGAGGATTTACATTGTCTCTGGTAGGTGGCAATGGAACTCAATGCACCAGTGAAGTAAATCTAGTAAGGGAACAATTGGGATACCGTCTGGGAAATTGAGGCAAAAATAAGGGAAAAGAGGAATATTTGTCCTGAATTCTATGAACCAGCTGCACATGTAGAACTTTATGTTTTATTTATTTGAATGTCCATACATTAAAAATTATCCATTTGGCACCTATTATACTTTAGAATTGCATTTGGTGCTAGAGTTAACAGTGGAGAGCAAAAAAGATGTGGTTCCTCTTTGCTTAGAATCATTGTCTAGTAGCTGGATGTATATTCAGAAGAATCCATGAGGTCATTTGGCACAAACCTCCTTGTTTTACAGATTAGAAAATGGAAGCACTGGGAGGTAAAGGAAATTTATTACCACCAAGATCCACCCAAGATTGGAACTGACTGTTCGACTCATAACCTCTTCTCTGTGAGTGAGCACAGTCCACAGGCCATGGGCACAGTCCCCTCCAGTCTCCTGTCTATGGTGTAAGAATCTGTGCTTGTCCTTCCCCAAGCCTCGGAGATGGCCAGAAAGACTTATAATATTGAGGTGAATTTTTGTTCATGATTTAAATTGGAGAGTGTTTAGGTGTAAGGAAGAAGAAGAGTGATGGGGCATTGTTTGCACTGGGGGAAAGTTTTCTCCCCTACCCCTCAGTGCATCTCTAGGCCTGCCTGAGCAGAGGAGTTTGGCCAACTACTGGGTTTTCATTAAACTGATAATTAAAGAGTGAGCATCCAGAGGAGTCAGCACTTTCGCTGGATAATGAGTTCTTTATGCTTCAGGTTATTACTCAACTGAAGGGAACCTATAATGCCATTGTGTCTGGAAATCAATAAAGGGACAGTCTCAACCACAGGTTTAATGACTGACTTCTTGCTTATAAAATTGCATGAATATGTAACAACAAATCCCGTCAATATGCACAACTATGATGCACCAATAAAAAATGTGGAAAATAAAAACCTATATGTTAGGACAACAGGAAGGCAGGTATAGTCTCCAGTCACCCACACTGCATCTTCTGCTGCTGTTTACCAGACTTTCAAGATTATGTTTTAGAGAGATCCATTTATATTTATGGAATTTTCCTGGAAAATAGGAGTTTCTGGGGAGTTTTTAGACTTGTTTCATATGGAATTGAAAATTCAGTTTAATATAGAGGGTTGAAGTTTGTTTCTACAGATCTTTCAAATAAAGTCACCAAAAAGGAGTGTCTTTTCCCAAGTCTCTCAACACATTTCACCCATGACCTTCACCTGTGGGTGCTGCCTACCTCTGCAGATGAGCCCAGGGTTCCTGCAATCACCAGACTGTGCTGCCACCTTCTTCCTTTTTCCCCCTACCCAAGGAACCATATTTCTCAGACTCATTTAGATCTCAAATCCTTTTCTTCCAAGGGATTTCCTACTCATAATTCATGGAACTACCATTCTGTAGAAGATAACTTGGAAAGCAATGACAAACCTGGAACTGAGTGAATGTGATGATTGCAGGATTAACTTTGCAACGGTTCAGTTTGTAAGAGCAAAGTGTGTATTTCCCTGAGTTCTGCATTCTAATATTACTGATGGTCCAGCATTGGAGTGGGACAGACCTCACCTCACAGTGAAGCTGATCTGATCCCCTGTGGTTCTAGCAGGAGAAGAGGCTAAAGAGAACATGTGAGTCCTCAAAGTAGAGGCAAGTGTCCACTTCTGCCCCAAAAGACTCATCCAGGGCGGATATGCCTCAGAACAGCAGGGCTTCCTCAAGTGTGTGCTTTCATTGACACCTCATTTCCCATCAGCACGAAGGGGAAAGCAGCAAAAAGATGATCACTCAACAAGTTAGTCATGCTGGGAAACTTATCTTTTTCATGCAGTGGTTTCTCTCAGCAAGGGGTGGCAGATGTGTGGTACAGCTGGCAGACTAAAGTCATTTCCCAGTACTATCACTGATCCTAGCTGAGTGCCATTTCCATCTTGTCATTTGTCCACTGCCTTGCGAAACTAACATCTAAGAGGGCAAAGCATCTCTATTCCCTGGGGCCATTTCCTCCTGACATTCTTTGCTGATTACCTCTGAAGCAGCTGTGATCACTTCTTTGCATGGTCAAACCATCAGCTGAGGACTCTTTTGTCTCTCCAGAATCAGGCCAGCCTCAGCTGGTCCCAGCAACATGCCTGTGGGTTATGCTAGGGATGCAAGGGTCTTGGCCTGGCTCCCAGCAGGGCTGCAGCTAACAAAGAAAATTTTGGAGGCATGACTATCTGGAGGTGTTCTGTTGAGATGAACTGGTAGAATTATAAATCATTTAGCTCATCACCCAGCCTCTAATAGGAATGAACCTAAGCCAACCCAGGCTGATAGGAAGCAGAGATACTATTAAAGGCTCTAGGAGAAGGAGATTCTACGGCCACCCTGCTTCCATTTTGGCAGTCACATTTGTGTTTATGTTTTTCATTCTCTGTAGAATTTTCCTTAGGGTCCACTGAATTAATTCACACACACACTTATCATTACCATTAGTTACTATGAGGCATATGCCTGTGTGTGCTGGGGGAATGTAAACTGTTGTAGTAGTCTGCTTCAAGGGGAATTTTATTAATTAAACATAAGGAGAATTTAGTTTATTAGTTATAAAACATATGCAAGGCCACAGATGTTAAGAACCATGTGAATCTGAACCATGAACAGGGTTCCTCATGAGCATGAGGTATTATGAAGAAAAATCATCTTCAGCCTGGCACTAAACTCCTACTGCTACTACTTATTCACATTTATTGACATGTAACAAATTTCTGGTAGAGACAAGTGTCCACTTCTGCCCCAAAAGACTCATCCAGGGCGGATGTGCCTCAGAACAGCAGGGCTTCCTCAAGTGTGTGGTTCTAAGCCATACACACTTTTCTGGGTACTTTATACACGTGTTCAATCATCACACCAACCCTGAGCAGGAAACTGAAAGGTAGAGTTTAAGTTAGGTCACCCAGCTAGGTACTGGTAGAATTGTATTGGAATCCTAAGTAGTCAAATTATAGTCCCTTGCTCCTGTACACCATTAGGATGATGTGGATGGACAGATTTCCACATGTGCAGAGATGGGCAAAAGGAGCCTGGTTAGCTAAGGAGTAGTTGTAGAAACATTTAAATGGAAGAGGTACGGCTGGAGGGTGCTTGGTGTAATGATTGGCACAATGACTGAAATAGAGTAAGTACTTGTTTGTTGCATATTTGAATTTGAGCTATTGACTGAATGTTTAGAGAGAGAGATAATGCTGGAGAAGAAGGCTGCTATCAGATTGTGTAGGGTTTTGAATTACCGTCTAAGTGGTTTAAACATGGTACTTAGAATAATAACTTCTCTTCAATCTTTCAATTTCTGTAGAGGCCAACATACTAGTCCAAAAATGTGTTATCCTATACGTTCTATCCTGTATTTTCTTTTTTTTTCCAATGCTTTTTATAGAACTGCTAGAGAAAAATTGACACCATGCTAACCAAGTCAATTACAAAATGCTTGCTAAGTTTTGTTGAAAGTATTTAACTATAAAATTTAGGTACCAGTTATACTTGAGCTGTCAATATTTGCTTGTCATGCCTGTAGTCCCTTCTAAACTCATGCTAATGGACAGGACTTTATGTAGCTAAACTAAATATGATGTGACCCCATTGTCCCTGGTTATAGATAACTAGACTTCTGGTGGATATCATTACATGACAAATGTACTTGCTTTCAGAATAATGGGTGTGAAGCATTGAGCAGTAGGTGTAGCAACTGAAACATCATTCTGGAGAGAGGAACCAAAGATGCCATTATAGACTTCACATATCCCAAAAGCATGAGGGAACAGGAAGAATAAATAAGCAGAAGGTGTGTTTCAAGCCCAAATCTTCCTGATTTCAAATTCAGTTCTGGATACTTTCTGAAATTTTCTCTAAAATTAAAAATCCTACCACTCTTTTTCACCATTCATTCTTCCTGTTTTTGCATAATTGCTCGCTCACTTATTTTGGAAACTACTGAAATGTGGTCATCTCCTGGGTCTCTCCCTTCTCCTACCACTACTATTCTCTGAATCCCAATCAGTTAGAGAAGGCTCCATGTATTCTCATGGCCACCCCTCAGGTTCAAGACTTCATCGTCTACCTGATGTCTCCATGTCCAACTGATTTTCCATGTACTGCTATTGGACCAATTATTAAAGTATATCCCTGATTTTGTCACTTTCTTGCCTCCAAATCTTCAGTGATTCCCATCTACCAGGAAAAATTCACATTCCCTGTCTTGGTACTTTGGTCCATCTTTAATATGGTCTCAGTAGTTGATTCCAGAATATTTACAAGCCTGTTAGTTTTTTTTTTGGTAAATAGAATCCTTTTTATGCTTTCTCTAGATACAAAATTCTATTCATTTTCCCCAAATATTCACAGTGCTGCCTCTTTAATAAGGTATCTGCAATTCTAAATGGAATGGATATTTCTTTTTCCTAAATATTCATTATGTTTTGCCTGTAATTCTGTTAAGGCAATTATTGTAGGGTTAGCAAACATTTGCCTTACATTCCCTGTGGGATTGCTCATTTGTATTTGGTTATTACACAGGTGTCAGTGCTCCCTGGGTATGGCCTGCTTGTTCAGACCTGTGCCATTCCCTGCTCTGCTGTATGTCACAGGGTCTGACCTGTGGGCTGTGCTGCCCACACTCTACTGTCAACTGATTTTATTCTAAGTGAGGCACTAACAAGAGAAAGCAGGGTCTTTTCCCCACCCCCGACGCCTTGGGAACTGTCTTTGGTAGAGCCATATTCCCTTTAAGGCTCCAACTTCTATCTGGTTCCAGACTCTGATATGAGCCCCCGACCCTAGGTCCCTGGAGGAGTCTCCTTGTTTTTCCTGCCTAGGGATGATAGTGGTGCCCACCATTGTTTATTCTGGATTGTGGGCTTCCAGTGCCTGCCTAATCAACCACCAAAGGCGGATTTTTTTTTTTTTTTTTTGAGATACAAATGATTCTGCCTTTCAAGGATGGATGATAGTGGCTGTCCTCCCGTTCAGGTATCACTGTAGACTGTGTCTTGTTCCTCCATGCTCCTTGGTGCCTTGTTCAGTGACTTGCATTCTTCAGGTGCCAAATAAATATTTTTTGAGTAAATGCTAAATAAAGAAATAATATTGCTATGATTAAAGTAAATTAACTTCCCTAAAAATTATTAGGGAAATTACTCAGAAAACATTAGGAGACACTCATTAAATTAGTGGCCAAGGAGATTCCCAAACCCAAAACCAACCAATCAACCAACCAACCAAATAAACAAACAAAAAACAATAAAAAACAAAGATAATATCTCTGTCATCGTAAATTTAAAAGGCTACTGGGAAACTTAAAAACTGAATTAAATTTTTTATTAAAAAATTTGATGGGTTGAAAGATATCTAATTAAAAGGTTTCTTTTTCACGTTTTCTTCTCCTGATCTTTAAAAAATGATTATAAATTTAGGGGTCTCTCTAAGTGAAGGGTCAGTAACAACATCAAGGGTCTCCAGTTTTCCCTAAAATTAGTCCTGTGGTCTCCTTTTGCAATCAAAGTATCAATATTTTCCACCTCAACTCTAGGAAATGTTAGGAAGATGTCAAAGTGGTCAGTGTACTAAATGCTACATTGGTTTTTAGTATTTCTTTCCTTGGACTTGCAATAACTCATATGTTCTCTGGGCCACCCTCATTGTCCCTGTCTACTGTCATTGTCCTTGAGGGCTGCAATAATGTGGATAAGTATGTGGGCTATAGCTGGAGTAATGAGCCAGCACTTTGAGAACTGTCCCCACTGCACAGGAAAGTGGGATTGTGGTTTAGATACTTAGTGGAACTTCCCCCTCTGCCTTTGGATTGAGTAGTAACCTTGAGCCTTCTCTCCCAGACTTCATTTTCTAAGTTTAGGAAAAATCCCCCGCCCTTGGTATCTGACTACCCTCTATATCCTATCACTCCAGCTGGCTGGCTGTCAGCATCAATTCTGTCAAGGTGGTTTAACCAGAAACCCCTTTATCCTTGATGTTTCCTTTAAGTAATTTTGCATCAACAAGGCCCCTACCCTGTTTTTTGGCTATAAATCCTCACTTGTCCTTTTTAGAGCTGGAATTGAGCCCAATTTTTTTTTCTCCCACTGCAAGGCTCCATTGCAGTGGCCCTAATACCCATCACCATGACTCCCCTTGAATAGGTCTGCCTCACCATTTTTAATGAAAGTCACAATTTTTTTTCCTTTAACACTGGCACTAGGGGAAGCATTAGAAATTTAAAACAAGTTGTGGACAAGCTTCTGCTCCTTGTTTCCTATGGTTAATCATCGCAGACCAAAGATTGCAATAATCTTTTTGTTCAGTTGGAGTTTAGGAGTCAAAAGCAACAGGGCTAAGCATACTTTTTGTCTACAGAAGTTACAATTTCCCACTGCTTTGCGTACAGATAAGGATGCAAAGCCTCTACAACAATGCGTAGTGTTTAAAATCTCTTTAAAATGCCTGCCTGCATTGACTTACTTTAGAATAAATTTGTTTGAGCTTGGGAAAAGGGTACTTGGACTTCTGGCTTGGGGGGCTGGCTAGCAATAAAATATCCACTGCTGGGTGTGTCTGGACATTGGCTTGGACTTTGGTTTTAACAAGATACCCCCCTCCCCCAAGGAGACAGTGTTTATAGCTGTTAAATGCCTAGCTAAATCATATGGTTTTGATAGTAGATATTTCAGAGGGCTTGCTACTCCCCAGAGCTGAGAAACTTTAGCTGCCCTTATCATGACAATTGTAGGTCTATTTCAGCAGCCTGGGACCTGACACCTGGCTTGGAGCCTGCTTTTTCCTTTGCAACTCTTGCATTGGTCTGATTCCCTTTCTAGAATAAGACGTAGCTTCTGTGATTCATGCAGAGCTTCTTGTTTAGGGGTCAGTGGGTCTCCATCACATACTTAGCTCAATATAGGAGACTGAGAGCCCCAAGAGTCCTAGACATGACTTAGTTTTTCCTCTGCCAGGTCATTTGTTCATTTAAGGAGCATCCCTTGAGTACCAAGTTAGGTTGCTGTTAAAGAAAAATGAATCAAAGGTGTTGGGCTCAAGGAATTGTGACTCTGATATTTACTACTTTTAAGTTCTAATCAAGTTAATGTCTTTTTCTATAGCATTAACTATAGAATGATGGGTTTAGAAATGTACCCTATTAATACTCTTCACGTGGTAAGGTCAACTTTATGGAGAGGTAAAGTAGGTAACCCCCATGATAAGGGTACATGTCTTTAATGAAAGACACTTTCGCAAAATGAGTGTCCCTTATGCCCCTCAAGTTCCCACAATAGTTTTTCTGTTTCAGTCAATAAAGGCATTTGACTATGCAGATCTTTTGTGTGTGCGTGCGTGTGTGTGTGTGTATGTGTATGTCTGACTTATTAAACTTATGAGAAGGGCTGGGGTTGTAGCTCAGTGGTAGAGCGCTTGCGTAGCATGTGGGAGGTACAGGGTTTGATTCTCAGCACCGCATATAAATAAATAAAATAAAGGTCCATTAGCAACTATATATATATATATATTTGTAAAAAAATAAACTTATGAGAATTGTACTTCAAACCACTTTGTCCATTTAATTTCATCCTAAAGTTCTAGACATTTCCTTCCCAGGCCTGGAGAAGTTTTCTTCCTTTTCCTTCCTATCATGTGGTTCTTCCCTCAGGCTCCTATCTTCTGCTAGATAAGAGAACATCAAACTGGGGGTCAGAGGTGGGAGCCTCCTGAATGCGAAGGGAAAGAGGAGAAAATTGAGAGTTTATAGTGTGGGTTTTGTCCAGTGAGGCAAGAGCTGTGGTTATCTGCTAACTATGAGATAAGTTCCGAAGCAAGTACTGGGAAGGCTAAGTGAAGGGTCAGTAACAACATCAAGGGCCAAACAACGATTAGAGAAAATGGAACTGGTCATTTTTGGTGCAAAGTGCTTGTGTGTGTGTGTGTGTGTGTGTGTGAGAGAGAGAGAGAGAGAGAGAGAGAAGAAGAAGAAGAAGAAGAAGAAGAAGAAGAAGAAGAAGAAGAAGAAGAAGAAGAGAAGAAGCTGTCTGGTATTAGTTCCAAAGATTGACTCTAATGATAGAAATTTCAAGCTAAATAAGAGGGAAGTTGGCTTGCCCACTGGTTAAGAGGTGATTTTGGAGCAGTTGCAATTTCATAGTCCCCTCAAAATACTCCCTGAAGCCCTCTGAGGGATGAAGATACCTGAATTTTTTCTGGGCTGAAAATGATGAGGATCATGTTGGAGCACCTCGAACCTCTTGGGGATAGCCAAAACTAGACCTCTAAGAGGTTGTATGTGCCCAGTATGTTGAGTCAACCCAGCAGAACATGGACTGCCACATAGCAGGCCAACCCAGCAGCACATCAGACTAGGTCTTTTACCTACATAATCTCATTGAATTTTCTTAATAATATCATGAATTACTATTAACTCTGGTTTACTGATGAAGAAACAGGCTCAGAGGATTAATAACCTGCCCAAGAACTAAAAAGGGATTTTTGTACAGTGGTATGTCTTTTAGAGTTTTGATTCTTTTATTTTTTGAACCCAGGTGTGCTTAACCACTGAGATACATCCACAGTAATTTTTATTTTATTTTTATTTTGAGACAGTGTCTCACTAAGTTGCTGAGTCTGGCCTGGAACTTGGGATCCTCCTGCCTCAGCTTCCCATTGAGATTATAGGCGTTCTTTCTTGACCTGTAATTTTGCTTGAGTGGATAGATTTCTAAGAATCTCTATTCTGTCAGGCAAGAAAAGGTCACAAGGTCTCAAGGTCTCAGAGCTGATGGCTCCAATATGACGCAGAATAGAGGCCTGACTTCCACATTGCTGGGCTCCCCTTGCGTGCTTGTGTGCCACGGTTGGTGGTATGATGCAATGTCCATTTTCCTACTTTACTCATAACTTGGATGATTTCAGGGGCAAGGCAGTGGAACATCTGTCCTGCACATACCACAGAGGACACCATTGTGTTCTCTGTGACAGCATAAATGGTAGTAGAGAAAGTTAGAAGCTGCCCCAGCCTCTGGAATCATGATACCAAGTATCATGAGCACAGGTGTTAGAAAGGAATTCAACTGATTTTGGTATAGAAATTGTTGGCTTTGTTGATCTTTGTTTCCCTGCTAACTTTTAATTTAAAATACAGAATTAGCTTTTCTTTTTTTTTAAATACAGCTTGCATGCATGTTAAATTTCTGAATTTTCACGGTTGGCCCACAACATTGAAAATGATCAACCTATATAAAACAGCAAAAACCAACCCTCGTTCAAATTCACAGCTGAAATTGTTCCTGTTCTCCCATTACACATACTCAATCTGGGCTTCTCTGTTCTAATATGGCAGATTATGCTTCTCCATTGAGCTGTTTATCTGATAAATTGTTCAGAATACAATAATAATGATAGTAGCAACAAAAGCTATTGGTACCATTTATTTCATGATTAGTCCTTCCATCCCTATCCTGGGATCTTCTCCAAATACTCCCCTTGAGCATCTCTTCTTCAGCCTTCATTATTGCTTCTTCCTTGGAGGAAGTGTTTTACATAGGGACAAAATGACCTATTGGCAATTCTGTCTTCCCAACTGCACTCTAAGCTCTGTAAGATTTAGGAATCTGGCAGGAATAAATTCCCCTCATTTAAGTTTTGTTGTTGTTGTTATTGTTGTTTTGGTACCAAGGATTGAAACCAAAGTTGCTTAACCACTGAGCAACATTCCCAGCCATTTTTATTTTCTTTCTTTTCTTTTTCTTTTTTAAATTTTGAGACAGGATCTCACCAAGTTGCTTAGGGCCTCACTAAGTTTCTGAGGCTGGCTTTGAACTTGCGATCCTCTTGCCTCAGCCTCCTGAGTTGCTGGGATTACAGGTGTGCACTGTTGTACCCAGCTCACTCATATGGTTTAACTGGAGAAATTTTAATGAAGAGATTATGCATGGAGATTGAAGGAAGGTTGAAAGGAAACGGAGGTAATCAGATACTAGCAAAAGTGAGAATTCATTGGTAACTCTGGGCCTGGAGGAGCAAGTGGGAAAATAGGGTTACTGGACCTCAGAGAGGGCTGTGGTCACTGAAGACGACCTCTAGGCAAATGCTGTAATTGTGAGGAGAGGTAGACAGCCCTCAGAGAGGAAGCAAGGAGGAAACAGGAGGAGAAGTACCCACATCTCTCTTTCCTGCCCTTTCCATAGGTGCCTCCTACTGTGTGAAGGTAATACAGACAACCAGAAGGCCAGGAAGTCTTGGTGATGCATGGAGATGGGATCCTTGAGCACAGAATGGGCAGAAAAGGGATGAGGATGGATCTGATAAGTGGGAGTAGCAAATGGAGAAAAACCAACATATTTTGTTCATCTTCAAATCCCAAGAGGCTAGGATAGTGCCAGCACTGAATAGAAAGTGGACACATTTTTTTTTAAACTGGACAAACTAGAAGAGAACTTAGATTTTAACATGTGCTGTTCCTGATTTCAGAGCTGGGGCAACTGGAATTGAGAGGTGCCAAGGGGACTTACTGAAGGCCATACCAGCAGTACTAGCTACCTAGCCACTGCAGAGTCTTCTGAATTCCATGTCCAGTGCTCCATCCACACCATCACCACCCATCATCAGTGCTGGCTTATCTTATTCTTCTCATCTCCTATCTTTGCTCCTATCATATCCATCTCTTAGTTTGTAATTCATTTCACTCTCACACATGGATCTATTTTTCTTTCCTTCCTCTTATCAGTCAGACACACTACCGGGCATTGCACTCAATCCTACGCTCACACCACTGTTCGTTTTCTTTTCACATAGCCATTCCCTATACTGGGGCTGTATTTCATCTCTGTGACCCTTTGGCCAATTCCTATGCTCTGCTCTAAGGTCAACTCCTGGGCCATTTCTTCTGAGAAGTAGCCCCAACTCCCTCTTTCCTAGCCTTGAACCCATTGCACTGTAGTTAACTCTAACCTCTCTTTCTTCTTAAAGATGAATACTAAAACTCTAGCTAGACTCCTGTACACAGCAGGTCTTAGTAAATTCTTGGTGGGTGACTGAATAAAGATTGAAAGAGTGGCTCCATGCAGGGGCTTCCTTGGAGGCTTGCCCTCACTCTCCTAGCATGTTACATTCTAGCCACCCTCCGAAGATCAAAACACATTGCATCTTACAGGTGTTTCTGCTATTTGTGGAGCACCCATGATATGCCAAAAGCTGCTTTATTCCCCATTTGACAGGTGAAGAAACTAAGCTGCTGAGTAAACTGATTTGTCCAAGGCTCCGTGGCCAGTATGGAGATTTGATCCCAAGGCTGCATGACTGAGTGTGAACCATGCTGCATTGTCTAGTATGTCTTACGTCAATGAGAATATTCTTTATTTCTCGAACTTGAAATATTTAATGAAAGTCCTATATGAAGAACATTTTCTTCTCCAACTCATGCTCATCTCTGCTGTGTAAACATAACCAGCTGCCTTTCACTGTATTTTTATGGCATCTAGATGGTCACCAGGCCCCTTGCTATATGACTTTGAAAGATTAAGGTAAATATCAGGTTTTATGTTTTCTCAAATTACCTTTGGTTCTTTATATGCATATATAGATCAGATTTTATGATCTTGGGATGTTGGGAAAAGATTGAAATCTCTGCTTTTGAAAGAGGGTCATGTTGAGCTTCATGCAATTAAGCAATCCAACCAAGTTCTCACAATGAACGGTGGCATAACTTTGACCACAACTAGTAAGAAAGTGGGAAATTACCAGTTTGTCACTTGAGTTCCTTATTTATGTATTAGACCTTTTCAAATCTCAATTCAACATTAAATTTATAATCCAATAAAGATGTAAGTTGTGGTCCTTCCTATGACAAACTATATTTCTTTATGGGCATTTTTAAGCTTAAAAAAATTTTTGAAACAAAAACATTAAACCACAATGGTTGAGACAGAATGACAGGTAATCACATCGGTATTTGGGCAGCAACCAGCTGCTTATATTATGAAGTGATAACACAGCCTTGCCTGGGAATAAGATCTAAGTTTTTCCTATTATCTGATTTCTTAGTAACAGCCAATGCCTGTTTCAAACCTTGATTTTTCTCTTTATGTACCATGTGCTGTGACGTTAACTCCAAAGTAAATCCTGGGCTGTCCAAGGCCTGGCAAACAGACTGAGGTTGACTCAAACCTAGAAGAGATCCGAAGCCTGATCCTGAAGAAGGAAACTGCAGTGAAGACAAAGGTTAATTTAAATTATTTGAATCTGAGCGTGACTCATATTTTATGTGGAAGACAAACCCAGAGATAAGGTATTTGATTAGAACTTGCTTTGGCATATCCCAAAACCATAATTGGCTAAATAATCCAGGGAAAGCAAAGGAACACTTCAGGTCTTTGAATGCATGCATAGAGGTCAGGGAGGAGCAGGGAGACAGAGAAGAAAGGCTGTTTAATCAGAACCTTTTGATTCCAACATTGAGATACTGTGCTGTCAATTTGGTGGGTCCAGCAGCTAACCCTGTCAGATACCAGGTTGGCCAGTGTTGCACTAGGATGTGTCTGTGGAAACTACGAGGTCGGCTCCTGGCCGTGACTCTGGAGCAGCAGACACTCAGGAACAGTTGCTTTGTTGGGGGCAAAGGAGTCTGAGATCCCTCATGGTATGGGGGCTGGAGCAGGGAAAGATCTGCATGCAGGTGCCTGGTGTCACTGACTCTCTGGCTTGTTCATGCCGTGCACGTGATGCGTATGTGTGTGTGCAAGGGCACATGAGCTTGTGTGGGTTTTGTCTTTCCTAATATTTTAAATGATCTCCTGCATGGGAATATCGATGTAATTATATTTTTGGTAACACACCTCCACTCAGATCACTGAGTACTGGAATGTAACATAGACATGGGCATTGGTACTTCTTATCTACTTGGCTTGGCTACTGACTTAATTCTCGTAGGGAGCTTGTCTCATTTATTTGCACTACCCCCTTTTATGCCATTGTTTTACCATTTGACATTACCTGCAGAATTAAGATGCAGTTTTAGGGTATGTACTAAGAAGGAAGTAGTACTTTTGCTTGCGATTCCCTATTAAGCTATGCCCTCTATGGTTGCTCTGCTGTGGCATGTCTGCAGACTCCTGCCATCATATTTATCACTAGACACAGTCACAGAGCAGAACCTGTGGGCCACAAGCATATTTGCAGCACTGCCCATACTTCATACCCTTCTCTGAGTCTCCAGATTCCTGAGATAGAGACAGAAACTTTTGTTCCCTAAAGCAAAGGTTAAACCTCTTGGAGTGTAGTTTGCTTTGCTTTGCTTTGTTTGGTTTTGATTTGCAAAGTTGGAGGTAGATTCTGACCAAGATCATCATATTTTCTTAAGCAACCAATGAAATATACTTCGGCAAAGATGTGGATTGCTGATATACTGATATGAGTTTCAGATGAGATCAGGTATATTCAGGGTGGCGTGGCTGTAGGGGTGAACAACAAAATTCAATATTTGAAATTACACACTAAACTTTTAGACTTCAGTGTGAGGCTTTTTGGTAGACTTTGCTCAACTCTCAGATTCCAGCAAAACGTTTATTGAATGGCTCTTTTGTGCAAGGCAAGCGATTGACCTCTTATTATCTGGTCTCATTCGTAGTCTAGATTGTGGCTAGTACCACAGGAATCATCTTGTAGGTGAGATCCTGTGACATCAGGCTGGTGTCTGGTAAGTAGTAAGGAGCTCATTCTTGGTACAGTGGACCACTTTGTGCCCAGCAAAGATAATTTGACATGCAGGGATAGGCTCTCAGTTCAAAAGGAAACCTGCTTTGGATTTTTTCTAGACACTTAGTATGAAAGAAAAATCTTTCAGGAAAGGATAACTATGTTAATTCAGCCATTCATTTGTTCATTCAACAAAGATTAAATGAACAACAATACATGGTGTTTAAAAGTAGGACAATATATGCTAAATGACTAGCTAGTCATTTTCTCCTACATGCATGGAGAAAATGACTAGCTATTACAATTTGGTAGAAAAAATGGACATTAATAAAGACTCAAATGCTTAATCATAGCATTCTACCAATTGCAATTATCTTGAAGGTGGAACAATGGATGCTGTGAGAAATTATATAGGACACACAATGTAGGTACTCTGAAAATGTGACATATGGGCAGTAATAAGATAAAAAGAAACTAGCTAAGGAAATGGGGAGAAAAATTGGGATTCAAGCAAGGGTTTGATATATGATAAGGTCCAGATGCAGGCAGACATGGTTGGTACAAAAGGAAAGACAAATGAGAGCTTTGAGCGTGGAGAAGAGGGCAGTAAGATGAGGCTTATGGGGGTGGCTGGGCTGTAGGGGAGAACACTGGGAAATCATGGGAAGTTTTGAGCAGGGGCACAATATAATTACATCTATATTTTAAGAAGGTGGTCTGGCTGCTGGTGGAGAGTGGGCTGAAAGAGGGTGAACAATGTGGGGGTAGCAGGGATGAGGCTATTGCAATCATCCAAGCTAGAGATGATGTGGTAGTTTCAGTGTGACTTGATGCTTTCTGTGTCTACTGTATTTGGGGCTGTTAATCAGCATCAGTTGGTGCTAGCCAAGCTGCACACTCTATGGGCAGGCATTTTCTCAGTGTTAGGGTGAGGGCATAAAACGTTTGGCACTTAATTCTCTGTATCAAGTATGAATCTTTTAATTTGGTTTGTATTTAAGGACAGTATGTGTAATGCTAAGTGTTTCCTTGGGATTTAGCACCCTGCAAAATTGAAAGCAGCAGCTTCTATGAATTCTGGCTTTTATAATAGGTGGTGAATTTCGATTATTCAACAACTCTCTGACTGCTCCATTTCTTGCTCTTAGTGTTAATTTATTTTTGACAGTTTGCATGCCATGCTATTGGAAATGCCAAATCTGTTACAAAATGTCAGGGTGATTAAGTGAGGCAGGGTTTCCCACACTAGGGAAACTCACAGCTCACAGGGCACATGTCAGTGTAAGGTTCAGATGCATCCCATGTCAGGTGTTCTGTCTTCTTGCCCTTGTGCCAGTTACAGCTGTTAATGATGTGAGCTGCACAGAAATGCCCCCTGACAAAGCTTCAAAAATAGTGACACATAGCTCACTAAATGCAGTAGCCATCTCACAGTGGGCAAGTCTTTTCACTTAGTTGCTCATTACATGTCATCAGTCTCTCTTACCTTCTGGGAGGCTGTGGGAAACACTTAATGGCCTGGCTGTCCAGCTCCTCAGTGTTTATCCAAAAGAATTAAAGTCAGCAAGACTATAGAGATATGCTTATAGCAACACAATTCAAATAGCCAAATTATGGAACCAGCCCAGGTGTCCATCAACATATGAGTGGATAAAGAAAATATGGTGTATATTATACAAATGGAGTTTATTCAGCTAGAAAGAAGAATGAAATTATGTCATTTGCAGGAAAATGGGTGGGAGCATCATGTTAAATGAAATAAGCCAGACTCAGAAAGTCAAGGGTCATATGTGTTTTTCCTCATATGTGGAGCTAGAAAGGAAACAGGAAAGGTGGGAGGGGAGAGAGGGAGGGAGGGAGGGAGGGAGGGAGAGAGAGAGAGAGAATGAGAATGAAAATAGAAGGGATATCAGTAGGGTAGAGAGAGAAAGAGGGTCGGGGTGAGGGAGGAAGGGAGGGTAACAGGAAGTACTGGGGAGTGAAACTGACCAAATTATGTGAAGTGCATGTGCAAATATGTTACAATGAAGCCCACACTTATGTATAATTATTATGCACCAATAAAAGTGCAAAAAGAAACACTAAATAGCAGAAAGATCATAAACTTTAGAGGTAGACACATCTCAATTGCACTGTGTGGTGCTCTGTAACCTTGGGCATGTTATTTAACCTCTGAGAGCCTGATTGTCCTCACCTGTGAGAAGGGGTTTATTATCACACTGCCCTCTTGGAATTCCTGCAGGGACTTGATGTGATAGTGTTTGTAAAGTGGGGCCTACCACACTGCAGGCATCTGATAACTGTTAGTTTCCTTCTCCATTTTAACCACGTAATAACTAGCTTGCCTGATGTCACTCAGAGGCCCCAGAGTCTTTCTGTGGTAATGAGATCATGACCACATCCTCATATTTTATAGCTGATTTGGGGGTAATGTGGCCATTTCATTTATCTGAGCTGTTCCTTCTTTCCGAGGGCATGGATAACTAATTTTTGGGGGGCGAAGGCTGAGGCAGATAAGACTATACAGCAAGCTCTGAGACTATCAGGCCATAATTTTTAGCCTGTCAGCAACATTATACATCCAGTTTGGCCTTTTGTCTCTGACAAATTCATGAATATATATGGTGCTGCTCTCAAATAGTTAAGCAAGTGGATCCTTCACCTATGAATTGATTGAAACTTCTTTTGATCATCTTTTACCATATCTTTAAGTTAGCAGGTCAATGAATGTAACCATTACAAAGAAGTGCTTTTTTCAATGCACCTAAATTACCCTTTGCCCATCTCAAATTGTGCTTCTTGGTTTCAATATTTCCTTGGTTGGGCAATAATTTTTTTCACCTTATCCATGTTCTCAGTTTGGGTAGTTGATCCATAGTGGAAAATGGATGAAGATGAGTGGATCTGGGCTCGGAAAATGTGTGTAGAGCTTCATAGGTATCATTTTCCAGAGCCTAAGTTTTCTCTCCTGTAATTGCACCTATTCTACTCCCTTTCCATGTTGGCTGTGAGAATCAAAGGATATTGTTGAAAGGTATGTAAACCATAAAGCACTATATAAATAATTTTCATTATATACCTTTGTCACCATGGAGTTTACAAAGTATTCTATGGCTGACTTCTTTTGCATCAGAGGGTCTAAGGAACCTCTGTTTAAAAAGTATACCTAAGGATTTTGATGTGCAGCAAAGGTCAAAAGGTAGAAATCCTATCAAAATATAGAATGATGTCATTATTGACAGTATTGTAGACTTCACTTATCTCAACAAATGAGCTTGACTCAATTGACCATCTTCAATTGCTGCTTTTTATCCCCCGTACTCAGAGATGATTCTCAGACCTTCCATTCTCATCCCTCATGTCATCTTTCCAGAACCCAATTCTGCAGTCACATCAGACTACATGTGATTCACTGCAACACATTGACTTCCTTGTGTTTGTGATTCTGCTCAGCAATTCCTTGAGAGAATAATTTTTGTTAGGGTCTATAAACAAGTCAAGATGGCACCTGGCATTTTGCCAGAGGGAGTGGTTTGTGAAGTAATGCCAGAGAGCCATTAAGTGTGGAGATTCCTTATTGGTTGACTGCTGTATCTAGTTTATGTTAATTAAGATAAGCTGTGTATAATGTATATATACCCCTCCTGTCCTACAATAAACGGCTCCCACTCCTGCTGTATCAATGTCCACAATTTGTTCGTCACCCCCCCGCCCCCCACCCGGTTACTTTGCTGCAGCCGGACTGCAGCAGATGGTGGCCTGTACCAGGAGCCCCGGGACACTTGGGGGTAAGTGACAAAAAAAGCTGCCTGTCCCTAGATAGGACGGGAGCAAATCTGCTCGTCCCTAGGCAGATAGGGCGAGAGGAAAGATGGACATTTTGAGAAAATGGAGAAGATTGATACAGTATGTTTGTGTCTTGTTTTGTCTTGAAATGTTGTATTGTCTTTGTGACGAAAATATGGAAGGGGTGTTAAGTAAATTACTAAGGGAAGAAGGCACCCCAGTGGAACCAAGAGCAGTTAGGGCATGTGTTGATGGAAGCCCAGGAACTCTAGTCAGAAAGAAGAAAGTTCAGAGGAGAAAGGATTATCAGGAAAAAAGTTGCAGCAAAAGGCTATTTCTGAATACTTTTCGTTACTGGAGGGTGTGTGAATCCGCGCGGCTGCCGCCACGTGCGCGAGTCGGTCATGGCGCAGCAAGGACTTTCCAAGTGGCGGCAGCCGGCTCTTCCCCGCCCCCCACCCAGGGAGCGGGACACCACTGTGAGAGCCCAAATCCAAACCTGACCCAGAGGCACAGTCTCGCAGGCTCTTGCTCCCTGTACCCAGTGGCAGTTTGAGTCCGGAACACTCCCCAGACTCTCTCCGGTGCCATCTGGGGCTGCCCAGGATGCTGCAGGCAGAAGACCACCTGCGTCCCTGAAGTTTGATCATTTCCAAGGCCAGTAACTACAATGGTTCTTCCACACCTGGAAACTAATGAGTAATGAGCACTATTAAGGCTTATTTCAAATGTAAAAAACCTTGGGATAATGTGCTAAATTGTTCAGAAGGTTGTTTTCTTAGCACCTGCTGGAATATTACAGGATTTTCTTTAGCATCATTGCTGGAGTTCCTGCCTTCTTCCCAGTGCCGGTGAGGAAGAGGGTGGAAGAATTTCCAGTGTTGCTGAGAACCGGACGAGACTTGGAATCAAGCTAGCTGCCTGCAGAACTTACCTGGACTGTGATTTACCTGGACTGTGAGTTAATCTATTGAGACACTGCTTTACCTGGACTGAGACAACAAACTGTAATCTACAACAAATTGTAACTCAGTATCTTTGCTAATGGTGTCATTGCTGGTATAATTTTTCCAAGGGCTTCTTGCATGGAGCCATCAGTTGGCTTGGTATTGTGGCATTTTGTATCCTCTCCTTCGGCTTATAGCAGATTATTTATGGTGTTTGTGTAAAAACCACTATGGTCCTTATTTAAATTAAACAAAAGGGGGAAATGTTAGGGTCTGTAAACAAGTCAAGATGGCGCCTGGCATTTTGCCAGAGGGAGTGGTTTGTGAAGTAACGCCAGAGAGCCATTAAGTGTGGAGATTCCTTATTGGTTGACTGCTGTATCTAGTTTATGTTAATTAAGATAAGCTGTGTGTAATGTATATATACTCCTCCTGTCCTACAATAAACAGCTCCCACTCCTGCTGTATCAATGTCCACAAGTTGCTCGTCACCCCCCGGTTATTTTGCTGCAGCCGGACTTCGGCAAATTTTGCTGTGGTATGTTGTAGCATTAATAGAAACACAGATTAGACAAATAGGAAGCAATCTTATGGTGATTCAACTTATCTTCTGCTTGTTAGGTGAAAACCTTGAGATGAAAGAAACTCAGTGATTTTTCCTGAGGTCACACAGCTAGTTAATGTTAGAGTCAGGGTTATAAATCAAGCCTCCTGATTCTCAGACCAATGCTCTTTATATCACATAAATTTCTAAAAAAATATTAACACCTGTTAGTCACCACTTACTGGCCAATAGTTGTACTATAAACATGCTAAACAATCTCATGTACCCACCATGTCAAAAACATGGTGCTCATCTACAGCACTTACAACTTTTAAAATGATCCTTTTAGTATACTCAGACATAGTTTCAATTTAAAAATTTTCCAGGAGTCATACTTTTTCTACCTCCTCTCTGGGGCTCAGATCACTAACAATGGGGAGGGAGGGGGTTGCTTCTGACCCATTTCCCTCAGTTCAAGTGCTCACATTTGGCAGCCTCACCATCACTCCCTTGGGTTGGGAGGAAGAACTGAGAGAGGTATCCTTTAGTTTCAAGTGGTTGTCGCAACAAAAGATCTGCAGGACTGTCATTTGCCTGGAGTCTGTTCTCATTATTTCTCTTTGGGGGAAAAAATGATCTGATAGGAAGATTTTGTTAGAAAATTATGTGCTTGGGCCAGCACACCCACCCTGATCTCCAAAGTTTCCATGTTATAGACTCACACAATCAATCTGATTCCCAGCTAGTTCAGGTAGCACCAGAAAAATCCTTTGAAGTGTCCAGATTAAAGGTGTAGAGAATACAGGAAACTGACTTCTCTTCCCTCCTTATTCAATTTGGTTTAAGAACAGAGATACAAGGTTAGAATTGCTGATCACTAGAGAGTTCTTCCTGAAAGTACAAAGAATGGCACACCCTTCTCTATTGCACAACCCAGTATCTGAAGGACTGCATTAAGCAACAGGAGCAAAGCTCATCACCCTTTCAACATTTCCTCTGCATCTCTGCATGTATGAGGCCCCTTCACTTGCAGCATATAAGCAACATCAGTTTAGAGAATGAACAATAGTGATGGATTAGTACTGGGTGTCATAAGATCAAATATTGACTAATGTCTGCAGCAGTGAAGAAAAATCAGCAAATTCATGATCTCACTTGTTTCTCATGCCAGGGCCTATCATGTGTTTTTGAAAACAAAGCTCCTTTTATTTAAACTACTAGAACTTGTAAGGAAATTATTATGAGTTTAAAATCTTTCAAGATCCGTGTTTCCTTCTAGGGGATCAGAATTAGGCAAATATTGAATGTGGATATTAACAATCAAAGGACATATTCTTCATTAAGCTACCACTTACCTTTTCTTCTTGTAAAAAAGGTCCACACATTTAATAGTTCTTGCTTTCTGCTATAGACATTAAGACTTGGTCTTTAGCCACATTTTTCCTTATGCTTTTTCCATGCTTTTTAAATTTTTCACTCAAAAGATACTTATTGAGTGCTTAAAACATGCCAGGCAGGATTCTAAGCACTGGGGACACAGTGAACACACATGTCTCTGCTAGCACAAGAGGCAAAATTTGTGCCTTTGAAAATAATTAATGAAACTGGCAAACTTTTCATAGGCTTGATGAAGGGAAATTGAGACAAAAAAGAAATGTACCTTAAGGACTATTAAAGAGGTAGATCTAAATGCCATCATCTTAGAAAAATTTTAAAAAATACAAAATTTGTAGAAAAACAATATGATTCCTAAACCGACTTAAGAAGAGATAAATTCCCAAAGGATTGAACCAGTTATTTACAATCTTCCTACAAAGAAAACATCAGCCCCAGTAGTTTTAGAGGTGAATCCCACCACATATCCAAGGAACAGGCAATTCCAATCTTTCAGATAATCAAAATGAGGGAATATTATCACCTTACCTTATTAAGGGAGTAAAAACTTGGTGCCAAAATCAACAAAGGAAAGATATGAAAGGACATTTACATAGCAGTTTCACTTATGAACAGATAATAAAATGCTAAATGAAACCGCTAGCAACCTGAAGCTGACAATATATTAACAAAATATAATTAATTTTGACCAAGCTGAATGTTTTCCAAAATGAAAGTCTAGTTAAGCATTAGAAAATATATTAATGCAATTCACTACACTAAAAATTGAAGTGAGCCAGGTGTGGTGGCACACGCCTGTAATCTCAGCGACTTGGGAGGCTGAGACAGGAGGATCGTGAGTTCAAAGACAGCCTTAGCAATGATGAGGGGATAAGCAACTCAGTGAGATCCTGTCTCTAAATAAAATACAAAATAGGGCTGGGGATGTGGCTCAGTGGTTGAGTGTCCCTGGGTTCAATCCCCAGTTCCAAAACAAAACAAAACAAAAGACAAGGGAAAAATATGGTCATTTTGATAAATGCAGGAAAAACACCAGATAAAATCCAACAACCACTTATGATAAAAATTTATAGCTAAGAATACAAATTCCCTGAACTTGTTTAAGAAACAGCTGCAAAAACACTAACAACAAACATGATACTGAATGGCAAAGTATTAAGTATACCACTTTGTTTAAAATCAAGATGAAGCAGCTTCCCTAAGGCACAGAGACTATGTTCTTTTTTTTATTAATTTAAAAAAAATGACAGCAGAATGCATTACAATTCTTATTACATATATATATACCACAATTTTTCCTATCTCTGTTTGTATATAAAGTATGTTGACATCCAATTCATGTCTTCATACAGGTACTTTGGTTCTACTGTATTGTAGGTGCTCAGTAATTATCTATGGACTGTTTTGGTTGGAGGTTAGATAAAAAAATTTGCTTCACAAAAGAATCAACACTTCTTAAAAATCAGAAGTCAGAACCATTAAATCAGCTATCATTTTCCCAGAATTTTCTGGTTTCCTTGCTTTCCCTCTTGGGACCAGAAGAGACTTTCTAGGGAATTTATGCTGTCCAGGCACCAGAAAGGAAGCGAGCCATCTGCATTATCTTCCTAGGGCTGCCTAGACTGAGTGGCTTAAACCACAGACAAATTCATTTTCTCACAGTTCTGGAGGCTAAAAATTCAAGATCAAGGTGTCAGCATATTTGGTTCTGCTGAGGACTCTCTCTTGGCTTGCAAATGGCTGTCTTCTCACTGTGTCCTCACATGGTCTTCTCTGTTTGTGTCTGGGTCCTGATCTTTGCTTATAAGGACACCAGTTATATTGGATTAGAGTCCACTTTAAGGGCTCCATTGTAACTCAATTACCTCTTGAAAAGGACCTATCCTCAAATACAGTCACATTCGGAGGTGCTAAGGTTTAAGACTTAAAAGTAGGAGTTTGGGGAGACACAATTCAGTCCATAACACTATCTCAGAGGAGTAACAGGGAAGGAATAACAGGGCAGGCTCGCAGCTTGAGAGGGGTTGGACAATTCCAGAGCATGCGTGGTAGTGAGTCCCTAAGGTTAACCTACTTTTTGGACTAAGAACAGCAGCAGGCAGCCCTACAGGGCTCCACTGGCAGTTAAGAAGAGGGTGGTCACAACGATTTTCAGGCTTAGAAAACTTCTGTCACTGGACTCATGGATGAAAAGGCAAATGCAAGGTCAGCTCTCCAGTGAGAAGCACAAGGGGAACCAGCAGGATACCCCTCCCTCCCCATTTTCCCTTCATCTTTTAGAAACCTGCCAAGGCTTGCTGAGTGGGAGCTTCACAATGCCCACTCAGCTGGCCAAGCATTCATCAAATTCACCAGCTCTGATAGGCAACAGGAACTTAGAAGCAGCCTCAAATTCCCAGATGGATTTGGAAAACAATAAAACTTTGACATTTTATGAGGGTATTTCTATGGTCGTGTTTTGGCATTACAGGGGTCATACAGAGTAGAACATGGGAAAGAGACCTGCATAATAAAGCCAAATGACAGCATCATTCCTGTCACCCTTTCCCTATTCTTAGCCTCTCCCCATGTTCTTTTCAGAAGAGAAATAGAGCTTTCTCTTTGGAAAATAAATCTAGAGGCAGCCTTGAATCAAATCCAAGGGCAATTTCCCAAAGAGCCAGGCCACCATTGAGTCCCTTACCAATTCTTCAGTTTAGTAAAGAGATGTTGAAAACCACCATCACTGGCTGCATAGAGACTGCGGGTCTCTAGGTAACTCTTGAAGTCAATGTTTGAATTGCCATTGACCTTGAATCTAGAATTGATGGACTTATGCTTGGCTGCATTTTAAAACTGCCTTAGCATTGTGCTCACAGAAAGGCTCACCAAAGACTGGGGAATTGCGAATTATGGATTAATTCTCTGGGGTGGACAAATGAAGAGGGTAATTAATGAGTTGAATGATAGAATAAGGCTAGAGGATGAGCCTTTGAAGAATCTTATTTTCTAACCTCATATTTCTGGAATGTGTCATGATTCACTGTGTTTTTTGACTCAGGGCTGGACTTAGAATATCATCTGCCTTTGAATCACAATGATACCTAAAGCATCACAGTGATATTAGAAAGGAAATGGTTACACTTTCATTTTATGGAGGGAGCCCCGGGGGCAATTAACATTTACCAAACATTTTGAGGTATCCTTAACACTGTGCTAGCAACTTTAAATTATGTCTTTATTATAAAAAATATAATAACCATGATGGCAATACCTCTAGCACTGGTTCAAGGAGGGAATCACCCATAAGAAATGTACATTCTTGTTCCACTTACATTCCCCTTGATCTTCCATGTCAATACCCGCTGCAGTGGACTGAATATTTGTGTCCTCCCAAGTTTCTATGTCAAAATCCTAACCTCCAGCATGATGGTATTAGGCAATGGGTCCTCTGAAGTTAAATAGATCATGAGTGTGGAGCCTTCATGAATGGGCTTGGTTCCTATATAAGATAGCCCACTGGAGATCATTGTGTTAAGTGAAACAAGTCAAGCACAGAAAGACAAGCTCTGCATGAACTCACTCATATGAGGAATCTAAAAACGTTGATCTCATAGAAGTCGAGTGCAGAATGGTGGCTACCAGAGGCTGGAGAGAGTAGGCAGAAGTTGGCTGCCAGTCTAATTGTCTTCCCTTTGTGGTTAATCTCTCTTCTGCTCTCCCTCTTTTCTTTCTTTCTTGTCTCTTTGCTTTCTTGAAAGTTATTAGTCATTATACCTTTGAATAACATCTTTGCCCCATTTTTTCTTTTCTCTCTTTATGAATGTTCATTATATATTTGTAGATGTATGCTATTGCCATTTCTCTTAATCTTTCTTTTATATTCCTTATCTCTTTGTAGGCAGCTGCCTTCTGGGTTCTTTCTATATTTGCCTTTCAGTTTGCTAATTCTCTCTTCACCTATATCTCCTGAATGGAGCCTATAGCCCACTCAAATTTGCAAATGCAGAAGAAAATAACAGGCTTAGCACTGACTTCCTTTATAATGTTACTTTATGTAATTTCTAGGCTATATTTTTCCTTTATGTCCCAATAAGTCATGGTTTTGAGAAATGTTTAGAATACTTTATTCAGTACTTTTTATATATTCTGTACAGGGATAGGTTTTTCTATGAATCTATTTCATTATATGGTTGTATTTTACCTAGTGTTTTTGGCTGTTATTAAATTGTGATTCATCATTAATATTAAATTTTATTTTTTTTTAGACAAAATTCCTTTCTCCTTCATTTTGAAATACCCGAATTAACTACTTTACTTAAGCAATATTGCAAGAATGATTCCAATAGTTAACAAAGCCTTGCCATATTGCCCACAACTTAATTGTAAGGAAGTACAAGAAAAGGTAATGCCATGAATTTGACCTTGACAATTCAAGCACACAGCCAATTTGACGGGAGGGGGGGACCTATTGGAGTCTCAACTTATCTTTCACCTCCTGTTGGACAACTTCCTAGGTAGAAGAAAAATTAGAGAAACAAGATATTGTCTCTAGATGCTGACAGAATTGTACAAAAATTTGTTTTCCATAAATTGTTTCACATTTTAAATTATTTTTAAAGGACTATTAAAAATAGTTTTCAAGTTCCAGACCACAAAAATGAAAGTGCGAATAAATAATTTGATCAAGGAAGACACTGAAAGATAGATGGCAAGCACTCTTAGAAAACGTTCTTCCCTCTTCCATCTTCCATCTCCCTCTTCCCCTCACCACATAGCAGCTCTTGCTCATATAAATTCCAGTTGAACATACGCTTTCCAATTTTTCCACATTTAATCAATTAAAGGTTGAAAATTCAACATCTATGTAACATTTGATCCAAATATGAAAATTTATTATAGTCAAAAAAGGACAATTTGTTATCCAACAACATCCAAAGATGACCAAGCCACTTAAAGATTAGGTGCATTAATCCCCTCATTCTGTGATTAAGACACTTAGACAAGGCTTATTCCACTTTATCCCACTCTCTTAGGTAAGTATCCACCCTTAACCTCCAACGACTGCCATGCTTGAAGCTCATTTCCATGTGGAAAGAACAATAAAATGTTCAAGCCCGCAGTCATGGGAAAAAGACTGATATATCCCCTAAGTTTGAGAAGGGTTTTTACACAGTTTAGGGATCATCACTTGACATAAATGACACAGAGGATGAAATATTTATTAAGCCCAAAAAAGACATCAAAATAATATTACTGAATCTGATAATGATAATAATAATGTTTATTATTATTTCTTTTTGACTGATTAGAGAGCTGTGTTGTTTTCTTAGTGCAATTCAGTACTCCATTCTCAACACTGGATCTTCTGTATCTCTATCTATCCAATTTCCAGAATGTTTGACAATAACAGCCAAGCCAGACAATCAGTTCTTCTTTGGGTTCGTGTAGACTCTCTCAGCATTCCTTCTATCATTCTGTCTGTACCTTTCCCCTCTCTCCAGCCCCAAACCTCCAGTCATTGAATGTTGGGATAATACAAGATTTTATAATTTGCTATGAACTGGATGTCATACTTGAACTCATTCTAAATCTTTATCTCCACATATTATCATATATATTTTCTTTCTCTAGGTCTGTGTTTCTAATACTTCCAGTCGGACATTCACCAGAGAACTTCAGTTCACTGGACAAAAGAGAAGTCTTCATTTACCTATTTCCCATTTACTCACCCAATCTAGAAAGCTTAGCTTTCTTGATGTCTCATTCTCCTTCACTACTCACATACAATCATGTGACAAAATCCAATTAAACAAACAATCCAGTTAAACAAACAACCAGCAGTTAGACTTCTTTGCTTTTACTCATGGTATTTCCTTCACTTGAAACTCTAATAAAAATTTAGCTCATTTTACAAGAGTTAGCTACAAAATTGACACTTTTATAAGTCTCTCTTGATACTCCCAAAGGAATTAATAATTTCTTACTTTTAATTTTGAATTTCCTAGTTTTATTTGAAATATCCCTCAGTAAAATGTAATTGACACTTTAGGTATGCATATACATGTAAATCTCTTCCAACAAATTGTAAAATTGAGGATTTGCTCTTATTCATTTGTTCTGTGGAATATTGGACTTTCAATAAATATGTTCTGGCATGAAAAAGAGGTGTGCATAGATATTCTACCTGTTTCAAATGCACCTAGTAAAATTTTCTCAACTAGGGTGGGGTAAAGGAGGCACCTTTTAAAGAGGACTATGATGTTTTCTTATCCTAAGACTACTTAAATGAGAATTATTTTAATGAGTTCCTTTTATTTATGGTGGACTCCAAAGTCAATAGAAAAGGCAATTTTAGTACATACAAGCAAAGCAAGAAGAGACCAAGCCAACACATACTCACATTTAGTTTGACCAATGCAAAAAAGACATCATTTCAGTTCAATGTGACATTGTGACATGCACTCAGCATTTAATATATACAGGTATTAAGGGCCAAAAAAAAAAAGAAAGAGTGAGGAACTTTTCAGTTCTTCCATCACTCCTTTGCCTTATCAATTTTTTTTCTCTTTATCTCAGAATGACTGTTCTCTTTAGTGAAATAAATTTTGTTGTGATATTATTAACTACTGACAAAATTTTCATTGATAATGTCATTGGCTACTAGCTATATAGTTGCAGGTTCAGAGACCAACTTAAAGGCACAATGGTAATGGAAGGAAAAAGACAAGAAACACAGTAGCCTTTGAAATGTTTCAAGATAACATAGGATGATTAAGATTCATTTATTTATTTTTTGTAAAATGTCCAAAATATCAAACTTCATTGAACTTGAGCACTTCTTAAACAAGACGTCTGAAAGAGGTAAGCCCTAAACTATCTTCAGTGATTCGTAAAGTAGGAAAACACTAATCACTCATAAAATTCTAAATTATATGCAAAATCATAAATTTAAAAAAATCCCCTTAAGTTGGTTGTTTTTAGGTTTCTAGCCACTTTCAGGATCTAATGATAGCATACTTTCATTGCTTCTGTGAACCACAATGTACATGCCGTACTGTCTACCTCCAACAGGAAAAAACTACTTCTGACACAGGCAATTTAACAATAATAGCCAGAGCATTCAAGTCTGAGTCCTAGAACTGGAATTTCCTGCACTATGGATATTTCATTTTTAAAATGTTGCTGGTTTGGCAGATTGAAAAATAGATGGCTTTGGCACTTCAGGGAAATAACACCCTGAACTGAATCTCTGTGACATCCTGGAGGTTTAACTTCTAAGTTGAATGAGTTGGGCTGCATTCTGGAGGGTGAATATCTTTGGTGATATTTATAGATGTGCTAGAAAAGGAAGTTATCAAAGGAAGTTATAAATTGTACAGTTCTCAATGTCTTTTGTAAGAAATGGGAAAAAAGACATTTAGATCATAAATTTATAAAATGATTTATCTTGCATGATGTTAGTTATCCAGAAAGGGAGACTCATGTCACATATTGTCATGGCTATCCATATCCAACTACTTCATTCAATGCATGCTCATGATATAATATAACATGCATAGTATATGGCAACCTACCTTTTGCTCATCAGATATGAGGGCTAGAGTGACCATGTAGCTTACCACCCAAACCTGGGCTGTTTTAAGAGTGGAAGGAGGGACTACATTTAATTATTCTAGGGCAGCAGGCATAAACCAGGAGAGTACCCAGCTTATATATGATCCCCCTATCTAATACCAGAGATCTCTGCTTAATTAATAAGGTATACTACCCCTTTTGGTGGTGGTAGGGGTCTCATTGATGAACAAACTCCAACTGATATGCTTTATTTAAAGAATAGCTAACACAAGTGATACCTAATAGGAATAGTTGGAAAGATATGTTATTCCTTCACTCCTTTGGGTCTTGTAAATTCACAATTCCCTGATGACCGGGAAGGATCACATTCACAAATTACATCAGTCTTCAACACAGCTATCTCCTGTAGATGATGCTTATTGTTCAGATGCTGTATTAATTGTCAGTATAAGAAGTAACTGGGAGTCATGTGACTTTTCATCTGTGTGTTTGTGATAAAAATGTTGTTGGAAGATTTTTCTAATTGTGTCATTTAATGGCATGTAAAGGAGTCCACATGATCTCTCCTAGAATGTTTGTTCTCTTTTCAAGAACTAATAAACTTTGCTGTATCAGATAAAGATGTATGAGGCTTCCAATTTATTTTTTTAGGTCAGGCATGATTAGTCATTAGAGCTAATCCTTAAGATGAAACATTCATATTCTACTAATTTTCATGCTTGGTTTTCTATCTTTTTATTTTATTTTTTATTAATGTGGCATTGTCTTTGTTCTAAATCAGTTCCTTTTCCAATGCTTTATATTTTGATATTTAATGATTCCCCCCTACCAAACAAAGTTTGAACTTTTGGCCTGATGGTCATAGCCCTATGTATCTATCTGACCCCAGACTCTGGGTTGTTCTCATTTTCTTATATTATTCCTTGAGTACTCTTATCCCAATCAAACTGTTTGCTCTTCCCAGTTAATGCCTCATATTTTCTTGCCTTTGTGTCTATGTTTATGCTGTTAACCACTATTTTAGGACTTGAGGAAAATTGAAAATTTATTAATAGCTACAGTGGGGAGTAGAATAGGGAGTTTATTGGGGAAGAACAGAAAGATTGGGGTGTAGGAGATAGGGAATGACATGGAGAGAGTGTTGAGAGGGCAGAAGACATACAAATCATGTGTTAGGCACAGGCCTGCTAAAGCCATCTGATTGTCTTCAGATAGTCATTTAAAAACTTTCAGGCATTTGTCACCCCACCTCCACCTTCCAAAGCCAAAAGCTTGGGCATATGCCCCAAGGAACAGGATCACGGGAATCTACCTTATGTTAATAATCTTGTAATCTTCTTGGGTGGGGGGAGGGAATGGAAAGCCATTGGAGCTCTTCCTGAATATAATTGTGCATTCAGGGCCTGGATACTTTTGTGCAGTCATGAGAGGAAAATGTAGAAAAAATATGACGTATGGTGTAATATTCACAACCCCTAATTTTTTCCATGGCCCCCTCTTTATTTATTTCCTCCTTTTTTGTTTTTCTTGTTCATTTTGTAGGATGGGCTCTTGGCTTTAGTTCAAGCACATTGCAGAAGGATGGTGGAAAGGGATTGCGGTTAGCTAGGTTATCCTGAGAGACAACAAAGAAACCAAATATCCAGCTTGGCAGTGGCCCAGATGTCTTCCAGTGGATACTGGTCTGCTATAAGCACAAAAGGCCCTTGCACAGGGGCTTGAAAATGTAGTTAGGCCTATTTATTTTTCAGCACAGGAGGAAATTAAAAACAGAAATCTGGATTGTCACTGAAGGCAATTTTAAGTTAATTAATCAAGTGAGGGAATGCAATGGGAGCAAGAGTCAGTTTGCACTTGGGTTTGCAAGCAGGGCCTCAGGTGATCCTGGGCATTTGACTGCACTGGCTCCCAAGAGAGCTGTTTGCCATCTGAGCACACCTGGTTGCAACGGGTGTAGAATGCAGATCTCCTTACCTGTCTTGGTGTTGTATTGTCACTGGTGGTTAGAAAATACTTTGCAAAAGCAGCTGTACAGTAATCCATGGTTACGAGGTGAAAAGATACATATATTAATTATTATAACAGCAGTTAGCAAAATGGTATTTATATTTTGTCAGGGAAAAGATATAAAGCCTGAGGATTTGAAATAAGGTAACAATATTTTATTATACTGAGAAATAAATCTCAAAATAATCTCTACTACTTGGCAAGTTCACCATACATTTTACTCAGTTTGGGCCAATGATGCCTACACTGAAAGCATCAATAAACAAATGACTCTTCTAATTCATCTCTTTCCCTTGAACTGCCCTTTGACATATGTGTCAACACTATTCTTAAATATCTTAAAGGTGTCTGTGTGAGAGTATTTTTTCTTCAACTCAGTAACTTTTTCTCCCAACTCTTTATACTTAAAACTTTTTTTTTTTGCATCTAACCTAGATCTTACTTGCTATTACTTACAACCTTTGTTTTGTTCTGTCTCTCACAAAACTAGAAGATATCTTTGCCTTTCATATTAACTGTTCTTCATAAGTGAATGGTCCAAGTGAGATACTACTGTCCTCAAGCATCGAGAAGATCCACTATATGTGAGAGTCACAAAACCAGACATTTTGTTTCATCATTGCCTCTTGAAGAGACATTTTAGATATTTTTCCCAATTACTTACTCCATGAAAATCTAAGATCACAGATAAACTGTGTGTTTGTTAATGTAATTTTACCCTTTGTAGGGCCATAATCCATTGCTATATCTAAAAATTCCTGACCCACCCCCAGAATCTAAAGTTATTCTCTCACTTTTCTGTACCAACTGAGGTATAGAACTTGCTTGTTGTGACATTGTGTACTTTCCCCTAATATTTCAGTATTTATTTCTTAAAAACAAGGGCTGCTTTGTTTTATATAAGCAAAACACAAACATTAAAATCTGCAAATTGAACATGGACACAATATCATTGTCTAAATAACAGTCTATTTTATCAATGGTCCTGTAATGCCCTTTTTTAGCTATTTTTTCCTTGGTTCAGAATTACACATGGCATTTAGTTGTTTTGTCTCACTAGAATCTTTTATTGTGGAAAATTTCCTCAATCTTTCTTCATCTTGACATTTTCAAAGAGTACAGGCTATTTTGTAGAATGCCCCTCAATGTGGGTTTGTCTGACATTTTGTCTGGATCAGATTCAGGTTATAATTTTTTTTTTTTGCAAAAATGCCATGAAAAGTGATGTTATGTCTTTCTTGGTACATGGGGAGACACGGCACATCAGTGTGTCCTGTTACTGGGGTGGTTAATCTTGATCATGTGCTTAAGGTGCTGCCTGCCAGTTTTCTCCACTATAAAGTTACTGTTTTCCTTTTGAAATTAATGAGTAATTTGTGGGGAAATACTTCGATGCTATGTAAATATTCTATTTCTCATAAAACTTTCATCTGCTAGTTTTAGCATCTATTACTGATTTTTTTTAAACCCTGTCATTCTTTATAAAGTTTTTAGGTTTCTACTATAGGAAACAGCTTTCCCTTCCTATTTAGCTATCTATCATCTGTCACTATGGATTCATGAATTCTAACTTTAATCAAGTCATAATCCATCACTATGATGACTTATTTTGGTTCACACATTGTATCGCATTTGACCATTGGTGACTCCTTCAAGCAGTTCTATGTCTGTGGATTCAAATAGCACATATTCTTTTCAATACCTAAAATAGCTCTTCTGTGTATTCTCCCGTTTGTTGAATTCTGACGTGATGGTGAAAATGAGAAAGGGGACATTGATTCTATATTCAGCAGGCCAGGCTGTGCTATTGGTAAGTAGGTGACCTTTAACTTTTGAACCTCAGTTTACTTAGTTGAAAATGTGGGTAATAATACTGTCCGGTCCTTTTAATTGGGTTGTTGAAGGGCATCAAATAAAATGTTGCATCAAAAATGCTAAAAATGTCATAAAACATCTATTCTATATTAGATTTATTAAGATTATTATTAAATTAAACTGTTATGGTGATAATGATGCAAACCTTATTTTGCAAGGAAATACTTGGATGATATGAAATGGCCGAGAAGCAGAGATGATTTTGGCAAATACTGAACATGTGAATGTTATAATGAAGTCCTTTAGATCAGTTCCATTTTCTGGAGAACTTTGTATATACTGTTTTCTTTCTGCTTAGAATACCAATCCCAAATCATGAGGCTGAAGTAGAATATTACCCCCAAGTTAGTAGATCCCCACCCTTCATTTAAATATTGGCACCCACCTGACATGGAACTCACTAGAAAGGCATTCACACACACACTAGATCTGTCTCATTTTTTCTGTCATGGCTGGAAGGCCCAAGAGACTGCTGTGCAGCTGGGCCTCTCAGAAAGCCTCTTCCCCTGAGAGAACCATTTTTATTGGTTCTTTCTCTTGTTGTCAGTGTGGTCCTTTCTCTGTAGCCTTAGAAAAGCTCTTCAGTTTTTGCAGCTCTAAGGAATAGGTATCATTTCTTCAAAGTGACATTATTTCTTGAAGATTTTTGGGCCAACCTATTATCATTTGAATAAAAATGTCATTGACTTGGGTGCAAACATTTTCACAGTTCCTAGGGAAAAGAAAATTAGTTTAACAAGTGACACATTATAATTAGAAATTTTCCCTATTTTGGGGTGCTAGTAAGATGGAGAATTTGTTCCATATCATATAAGGTGAACTTGAACTCTGGCCCAAACCTGAAAACCCAAGGGCAAATGTTCCAGGCTTGTTGGTGGCTGGCAATCTTGCCAGATCTCTAGGTTCTAGGCTCAGGTTATAGATCTTAATAGTACGTAGGTAGGCCAGGCCATTCATTTCCAATATTTACACATGCACTGGAGTTACTTTTACAAATACTTTGAAATTACGATATGGTAGAGAAGTATAAAATAGGTAAAAAACCAAACAATATTCCCAGCCTGGAAAAGTTTCCTATTCCTTGACCTAATTATACCCTACCAACACCAAGTGCAAGTTTACCTGGTACAGGCACAGTGGGACTGTGTTTGTATTGCCCATTCTTACTAACCATATTGAAGGGATGTTGAATGGATCAAATTGAGTCAGTATTTATGGTAGCCTCTGGACTGTTTCAGGACTGTTAGACATGGTCCTAACTTTCAAGGAGTCTCTAGTCTAATCTCATCCTTTTCCATTGTCTTCCATTGATTGGACCTGACCTAAGACAATTTAGTCTTCAGCCTTTGAGTTATAGAGTAAGTCTCTGTGCAAGAAAAAAACTTCTATACCATCTTGTGCATACTTTAAGAAAATATTTCTATTATTTTTCTTCTCCATGTCCTATTATTCAGGATTGGGAATGTATGAAACATGATCTATGGCAAATTAGAGAAAGGAAGTATTGAACCTCCAAGTCAATTTCTCCTTCTGCAACTCACAGGTATAATGTAGTGATGATATATTGAAAAAATAATAACTGCCATATTTTTTAACTCCTCTGACCATAGCTGGAATTTATTGCCCTATTCTTTGAGTTTGGGTTGTCCATATGATTTGCTTTGCCAAATAGGACTGTAGCAAATTGATACAGGGGGAGACTTATGAAAAGATTGCACATTGTACCCTACTTTCTTGCCCTGTAACTGCCACATGTGAGTGAGCTGGAGCTAGTCTGCTTAATAGGGGAAATAGGAGTTATTACCCAATTACCTTGGCCACCCAAGCCCCCCAAACAGACACCTAGCTGACCAGCTGCTGGCTGACAAGGCATGAGTCACCATAGTTGGGAGTGGCTAAAGAATTCAAGTGGCCCCAAATCAAATTGACAACTTGTAAAAATTGGGTGCTAAATACATGATGCTGCCTTAAGCCACTAATTTTAAAAAGAAAACAGTTTTTCTCTTGACTCACAGAAATTGCAGAGGAAATATGGAATCCCATTTATACTTCACCCAGATATCCCTAAAAATGGAGACTTAGATAGCTGAAATTCAATTTCAAAAGAAGGAATTTGGCATAGGCACATTACTGTTAACTAGACTATAGATCTTACTCAGTTTTCACCATGTTTTAAAATCCACTTTTGTGTGTACACTGGTGGTGTGTGTGTGTGTGTGTGTGTGTGTGTAGCTTTGTGTGGTGTTATCCCACATATGAAGTTGTATAAAGAATCTCTGTCTACAAAAGAGCGTCTTGTGACTTCTTTGTGTTTGTACCTATGTCTACCAGACTCCTGTCCCTGTCCCCTAGCAATCACTATCCTATTTTTAGTCTCTGAGGCTTGCCATTTTAAGAATGTTATGTACAGGAGTCATACACTGTACACCATTTTGAGGTACATCAAAGTTGTCTCATGAATGGGGAGTTCATCCTTTATGTTGTTCATTGATATTCATTTGTATAGATATACCGGGATTGTTCTACACACTACTTCTTTGTCACACATGCAGTTTGCAAATATTTTCTCCCAACCTTTAGCTTGTCTTTCTATCCTTGGAGCAAAATCTTTTGCAGCTCATGTGTTTTAAGTTTTGACGAAGTACAGTTTTTCTTTTATGGACTGTGCTTTTGGTGTTATGTCTAAGAGCTCTTTACCTAGCCCTAGGTCCTTAAGATTTTATTCTGCTTTTGTCTAAAAGTTTTATAACTTTATGTTTCCATTTAAGTCTATGATCTATTGTTTATGACTTGCATTTAAACCTCTGATCCATTTTGAATTAGTTTTTGTAAACAGTGTGAGATTAGGTTGAAATTTATTTGTAGTTCATAAGTGTTGTGGTAATCTATATAACATTTTGAGCACATTTGTTCCAGTACAACTTGTTGAAAAGACTATAAATTTTCTATTAAACTGCATTTGTATCACTGTGAAAAAGTCAATTTGGATCTATTTTAGGATTTTCCATTTTGATCCATGAATCTATGTGTTTGTTATGTCATCATATCACACAGTTTTGATTACCACAACTATATAGTAAGTCCTCACATTAGATACAATGATTCTGCCCACCTAATTATCATATTGTCAAAATTGGCTTAGCCATTCTAGTCCCTTTCCTTCCCATAAATTTTAGAATAAGTTCTTCTATGCCTTCAAAACTCTTGCTGATTTTTGATAGGAATTGCATTAAATCTATAGAAGAGTTTGGGTTACCTGTTGACTACCTTGAGACTTTCAATCCATGAATACAATATATATTTCCATTGTTTTAGATCTTTGACTTCTTTCATCATCATCTTATAATTTTCAGTTTATAGACGGTGTGTTTGTTTTGTTAGATAAGGTACTAAATCTTATGACGGCTTTTCATGCAAAAATCAATAATTGATATTATGGCCTTGATGAGATTACAGAAGATAAATATTGCTCTGTTCTATGAGTCCATATTCTGTAATCTCACAATGAGAAATTAGAAGGAACAATAGAAATTACTATAAATCACATAAGGAGGTAGTGGGGAAGGTAAGATGGTATATCCCATGCCCCGGAAAGCCCAAACATAAAGCACCCTTGAGGCTTACATGAGGCTTGCAAGGGAGAAGAACAGGTCTACTTCTAACAGTGACATTAGATTAGATCTTTCAAACTGGAATTTAGGTTTAACTATGTTAAAATCTGTATATTAAAATTGGTCTTCATATTTTAAGATGGCAAAAAGAGCATATTCATAATCTACATGGTTTTAACAGAGGTGATTTAAAAAGACAAACTGTTTTTGTTTTGTAAATATAAACATGCTAAAAACTAAGCAGATAACATCCAATGATCTTGAACTAACAGATGCAGTCATCAACAGAGAGATTATTGGCTTGTGGGAAACACACACACACTCTATACAGAGACTGAACTTCAAGGAGCATTTGGTGATGATGAAGTCCTTGCTCATCCCACAAGTGGCAGAACACTTGAACTGGGCTTCCGAGATAAGAGATAAGCTGGGATCAGTGTTTAAACTTCTGGAAGTAAATCAGGTATGGAAACTCCACTACCCGTCCTTAGACCTGATTGCTTGCAGTTCTCAAGAAGGGGAAAAAACATCTGCATGAGAATGGGAGTCAGGCCCTGCCATCATAGCCTTCAGGGTGGCACTGTCAGGGGTGGCTGGAAATAAGGTACTAGATAGTAGCTTGGTGACATACACCTGGAGTACTAGGCTAAGGCAACCAGCCCTAAAACCACTTGACAGGGAGGGAAATCTATTACAAAAAGACTCCCAAACAAAATAAGCTTTCAAACAAAAATCATGAAACACCCAAGGAAATTTTCTATTATGATTGTCAGCATACCAAGAACCTGTGGACTTTCCATGTAAGGAACTAGATATAATTCTGCATTTTGAAAAGAAAAATGCTAAAAGAAATACTTGAGAATGATTAATAAGTAAAAGAGGGAATGAGAATAAAGGATTATTAATCAAGAATGTGCAGATATTAAAATATAAAAATTGGAAGTGAAAAATGTAGTCATCAAAATTAAAATGATAACTGATATGGTGAACTGCAGATTCGATATCTGGACCATAACTCAGATGAGGCAAGGGGGCACACAGGATGCAAAATGGAAGAAGTTACACTGTCAGGAGCCATTCCTGAACTTGCACAAGCCCAAGAGTGAGTGGCTTCTTAAATTGTGCTTCCTGGGCACTTTGCTGACCTTACTATTGTGCTGGCCCTGGTAGACAAGGCTGAGGAAGAAATTGCGAATTAGAAGATAAAACCGAATAAATGACCAGGAAGGTAGGTAAAGAGTTTAAAATATAAAAAAGAGCAGTTGAAAGACATGAATAAAAGCTCCTAAATATATCTGTGTGTGTGTGTGTGTGTGTGTTGGGGACTGAACCCAGGGCTTTGTCCATGCTAGGTGAGCTACATCCTCAGCGCTAAATTTAAAGAGTCCCAGAAAGAGAATAAAAAGAATAAGAAAGAAAAAACGTTAAGAGAGATAAACTGAACAGTTTCCAGAATTAAAGAAAGATGATCAATCCTTCAACTGAAAAAATTTCATCTTACAAATGGGATTTTAAATATTCATTATTCATTGCTGAAAATATGAAAGACTAGAATTTCTGATTACTTCCTGGCCTTGGCCAGGTTAATTAGGTTGGGTAAATTCTGTGTAATCTCAGGGCATTGGCACATTAAAGAGAATTGAGGACGACAGAGTGATTATGTGCTCAATGCTGCTTGTCTGGCTGGTAAACAGTCCATGATTGGATTCTAGACCTTAACTGCTTCCAAGCAGCAGGGTCTACAGTGACTTAATGGTCTCATCACTCATGGAGGGGAGAAAAGAGCCTTTTGTCTCCAACTCTAGTTTGCATCAAGGTGGCTTGCATGTTTGAAACTATTGAATGTACAGGTCTTTGTTCCTTGCTACTGTGTGTGTAATGCTTTCTTCTGCCCTTGTCACCCGCCTCCTTTGGCAGGCAAGTGTGTTTTGCTTATCAGATGCAACACTAATAGCACACACCATTCAGTAGAGAGAGTACTGCTCCAGTCCTTGAAGCTGTTTACTTTTCTTTGCTCTTTATCACAATTAAATATGTAGCTCCAGGCAAGGAGCCTGACCATTTGGATCCAGCCAATGCACATGTAAGGGAAGAGATGGATCATTCCTTATTTCTGTGCCTTCTTTCTCTCTCAGGCCAGTTTAGGACTCCAAATGGGTGCAAAGTTTACTTAAAGTCTACTTTAATGGGCTTTTTACCACATGGGTGGTAGATTAAATAAATGTTCAAGACATGAAGAACTTTGGAGCAGGTGGGAATCCTTAAGAGATGGTGACTTTTGAATAAACAATTTGAGTTAGCTTTGTAATTCTCTTTGTTTATTTCAAGGTAATTAAAATGTTCTGGGTTTAAAGGAGAAATAGAATGCTTTGGGAATTATTCATTTGATGTTTTTAAATTGGGGGTTTGGCATCTCTTTCCATGAGTGAGTAATTTCTTTTGTGGTGAGAGTCTATGTGCAGATATTGCACCAATCAAAATAATTCAGAGCCTGCCATGGAAAGGTGCCTGAGAAGAACTGCAGACCATCACGTTGTGAATTGTGGCTCAGCAGATGCTTAGTTAAAGATATTATTGAAAGTCTGAAGATCTAAATTAGGACACTGAAGGATTAATTCAAATTGTGTGTTTGTGAGTGTGTGAGAGAGGGAGGGAGGCTGGGGGAGAAAGAAAGAAAAAGAAACATACAAACACACAAGACCAAAAGACCAAGAAACAAACAAAAATAGAGTTCAGTTGAAAAATCGGAGAACTGAACTAGATGAGAGAAGTATTGTTTGGTCAATAACACACAAATATGAGACATAGAATAAAGGAAAATCATCATGTGTATTACAGAATGTAATAATATACAAAGGTGTACCCAGTTCTAATAAGAGGAACTGGGTGTGGAGAGAAGTAAGGTTGGCTGTAGTTTGTGTAATATGGTAGCACAGGACCAAGGGGCAACTGACTTTCCTAGTAAGGCCCTGAGCCCTTACCCGTGAAGTCCTAGGTGTTCATTGTGTGTGGCTTCAGTGTATTTCAACTCAATGCAGTGGTGTGGTCTAAAGAGTCTCAAAATAATTTAGAGATAAACATTTATTTAAATGTCCATACTCCTTGAAAGTGGGAAAGTGATTACTAAAGATCAGGAAGGTGAATGGGGTAGGGCCAGAGAGTAGGAAAATGGATGCTGGATTTGACCCCTGCATGTTATATGAAATGTACAGAAGGTATCACACCAAATCCCGTTAACATGTACTTTTACTATCTGTTTATAAAAATAAAAAAGTTAATCTTCCTAATTCATCTCATCTTAGAAAATAGATGTATATATACCAAGGAATATATTTGTTTTGGACTCAATACAACAATTAGGATATTATATTAGGATAATATGATATGATATTATAATATTAATATATAATTAATTATATTAATTATAATATTAATTAATTATAATATTAATATATAATTAATTATATTAATTATATATTAATATTATAATATAGTATTATAATATTATAATATAATATTATAATATAATATTAAAGTTGTTTTTCCTCACAATATACTGTTACGTCTTTAAGAGTCTTTGTTGGGGAGATATTATCATTTTGCAGACAAAGACACTGAAGCATAGAGATATTAAATTACCTATCCAAAGCACAAAGCTAGAAATTAACAAACAGGTCTTGAATCCAGTTAAATATTCTTCCATTCTGTCATGTGCACAGTAGCTTTTCATATGAAATGCTACTTGGGGTTCTTCATTTTGTTCAATTTCTCATTATTACTATGCCAACAAAAGTATGCTAGACTCCAGAATAACAGAAAATCATTGCTAGCAATTTTTTTTTCTGGAAGTTGTTGGAGATCCATAATAATTTTTTTTTTCTGTTACAACCATTGCAGAGGGTCAAGAGGCATGCATTTTGGAAGAATTTTCTCAGTTTTCTAGAGTGAAAATAAATTTTAAGTTTTGTTACCTAGTGTGTTAAAAACCACTGCTACATTCATCATTTATATTTAATAGGTTTTAGGGAGGATTTTTCTGAATTCCATTTAAGATAGTTTCTTCTTAGTTTTATAAGCATTGGTCGGACTTCCTGTCAAATTTCTTCCAACGAGAAACAGAATGATCAGTTCCTGGCCCAACACATAGTGGTCAGCTGGGCTTGGCCTGTCTCTGCCTTGTTGGTAGAGTTGGAGGGAACATGGACCAGAACATAATGTGAGAAGAATGTACCACATGATTCCACTTCAAGAAAGCTAATTTGGGGGATTAGAAAGAGCCCCATTCCACTTTCAACTTTGGTATTTGAAGATGCCAAGTTTATTTTTAACTGAAACATAAAAATTGCACATATTTATGGGGTACCATGTGATGTTCTGCTATGCATACAGAGAGACTAGGTAGGGTCAGAGCAAGTTTAAGGGAGGCATAGTGAGTTTCAATGTGGACCTAGAAGACACATCTTAAAGATGAAAACAATAGATGAAAGGATGATTATATAATTTAAAATAAAGTCAACTTCTTCTTTGGCATTGCAAATTAAACTCTCCATGTACTTATCTATGGGCCATTGTTTCAAACTAATGGATACTGATGATAAATGAAATTAGACAATTATTTTTCTCTTTTATCCAGGTATCTAATTCTGGTTTAATGGCTCTCAGGGAAACAGATAAGAAACCATCTTACATGTTCCAATTTCCTGTGGATAAAGCTTTGGCCAAGCCATCACTAACCCTGCCATTTAAATCCCCTAAAATGATTTTGCTTGCTATTGGATTCTTCTGAGAAGATTTCAGAAGCCTAGTAAGTTGGTTCCATATATCTGAGGAGTCTGCATCCATATTATCAAGAGGAATGCATGAATGTTAAGGCATCTCAGGCCCATCTTGCCAGAAAGCTGATTCAAGGAGGATATAAGTTCATTCTTTACAGTTCAGTTGACACTAACTCCGAATCAATTATGCATCTTGATCTCTGCTAGGGAAATTGGTATAACATAATCTGATTGGTGTTTAGAATGGTGTCATTATTTCCACTTCCCAGAGGGAGAACAAGACGACACAAGGATGAGTCTTTCTTTAATGTCATAGTTTATAAGTGGCCAAGAAAGGATTCAAATTCAGCTTACAGATAGGAAGCCTTCTATTTTTTCACTGTTTTACCCCATGGGCCAGCAAGACAGATGAGCTCAACCTTACTGGAGAATGCTTACTTCTTCCCAAATTATTTTCTAGAAATATGGAGAAATATCTCTAGAATTTGAGCATCATGGAATTGGTTTTCTAATAAGCAGGCTTCTCATGCAAGACTCAGCAAAGATTTAGAGGTCTTTACCTTTACCTTTATTATTGGGAGAGGGAGGCTTAAGTCGTTGTAAAGTGTGATATAAAATGCTCCTCAAGGAATGCTTCCAGGGGAACTTGGAATTGGCAGCTTATCTGTTTTATCCAAACAGAAAATTGAATTGAGATACATTTTATAGAACTGTTTCAGGGTATGGAAAAACTTAGTTTATTTCGTATAGCTAAAGAATGGTTAAGAAGAATAAATACTGGAGAGTATAAAGTTTAAGAAACAAATGAAGTAATTATAATATGCTCCTTGACTCAGCAATGAACTGTTTGTGCAGTTATCGTAATAATTTTGATAAACCCTGCTGGGAAGATGGAAGAAAATGTGTGTAAATGACCAGGAAGTCGTGCTTGGGTCCTTGATATTACTATCATTCAAGTACCCCAACAATTTTCTAGTAAAATTTCAACCCCAATAAGGAGAGTTATCTTATTTTGCTTTTTAATACTCAAAACCACTTGATCTTTACAAAAAAAAATTGTAATATTTAACCTGTATCCTGAAACTAGGAGAAATATCTCTAATTTCTGCACAACTTCAATTTCAGAAAACTCATTAAAGACATCTTACTATAAGGGTTATATTTTTTAAAAAATTAAAAGAATATTAGATTTTCAAAAATCAAGTGGGTAGAAATCCCAATTTCACAAATGTGCTGGTCCTGATGAACTTTACCATATGGAAATTTGAATCATAAAGTAAATGGCCTTGTTTTGCAGAGTCCTTGCCTCTATGCATACAGGTCATCTCTCTCAGGGTCTAATTCTCTCATTTGTGGAAAGGAGCTGATCTCCAAACTCTTTACAGTGCTTTCTAGAATTATAGTCTATGGTGGCAGAAATGCAGACCCCCATGTTTCTGCAGGCCCAGTCCCTGGGAATACCTATTTAGGTCCAGGATTTGCCAGCTTCTGTGGGGCATGCCCTCCAGTCCTGGTTCCTAGCCCACATGAGGATGGGGACTCTTCTCCCATAGATGTGATTGTGGTATGGGGAGTCCTTGCTTCTTGGCAGGCCAATGTCTGTGGCTCTTTTCTGAAGAAAAGTCTTCCTGGTTATCAGGAAAAAGAGGTTAATGATTTTCTTATGTATTCCCACTTGGCCTTCCATCTGGAGAAGTAAATGATCATATTTGCAGAGAACATGTTTACAGACAACAGCAAAAAAAAAGAGTCAGTTGGAGATTAAGGTCAACACATGATGGCAAAAGGCAAAGCTTTTCAGAACCCCCCTATCAAGCCAGGAGCTGTCAAACATGGTCCTGGGGATGCTTCTGCCTGCCTAGTGTCAGAGAGTCTCTCGGCCAAACTCCTTAGCAGTTGGATCTCACCACAGGCTCAAGGAAGCAATGTGGTGGATGGGCAGCTAGGATTCTGGTGTTGTACTGGTTTTAGGCCCTCTAGTCTCCCATTATTTGAACTCCACAGCTAATTCTATTACTGCTTCTAAACCATTTAAGCAGAAGGGAGGGCTACTTCCAGCTCTGTGCCAGGAGGCCTTGGAGATCTGGATCCCTCTCAGTTGCAGGACTGCTTTCCTACAGGTAGGTGCATGGGAGCTGGTGTTTTGGTTTACAGGGTCATCCATCAGTGGTGGGAGGTGGAGGGTGGGCACTTCTACCCATTGTTCTACAACTAACCATCTTGTTTAAAGACCCTTTGCATCTTTCACATTCACCCTATTTTCTCTCCTTTTCTTCTCTGTGCTCCACTAAACTAGGACTGCTTCTGGTCCCCAGGTGCCCTTGGCGCTTTCCCAGGTCTGTGTCTTTGTTTAGGTTGTCTTTGGACCTGGAAGCTGTCTTCTTCAGCTATCAAAATCGACCCACCCTCCCCTCTATTTGGAAGTTGTGCCTACTTCCTTGGGGCACCAGAGTGTGACCTTTAATTTATTGCTTCTGGAACTCCAATGATGTCTTGCCTCTTTCTGCATTTGCCTACTTTTACTTCTAGCAGTTCCTTGCAAAGACCAGGTTAATTTTGACCTTTTGTGAAAGATTTTCTACTTTTACACATTTGGTTCTGCCTGTCTGGAATGCTCTACCCCTTACCAACCCCAGCACATCCCTTTCCCTTAGGTAACAACTACTCATTTTTCACGTGTCAGCTTCAACTTCACATTCTCAAGGGAAGCCAGGTGAGGTCAGGTCAATCTGTCCTTTTTCTCATAGGGCCCTGTATTTCCCTTTATAACATTTATAATTGTTTTAATGAAGTACTTGTACTCTGTGTATGTATATCAAAATATACTCTACTGTCATGTATATCTAAAAGGAACAAATAAATTTTTTTAAAAAAAGTACTTAATTCTATGCCTGTTTACTTCATGGCTATCTCCTAGGCTAGAACATGAACTTTATAAAGAAAGTACTATGTTTTTCACAGTCTTCCCTGAATCTTCTGTTCCCACTTTGATGCTCATCACACGGACAATGGTCAATAATTGTTCCATGATTAATAAATGTTAAAATTGTGTTTCTCCTACTTGAGTTTGAGTTCCTTTACAATAGGTGACTGCTCTCTGTGGCCAGCGCCAGGACTGGGTACTTCCCAGATAAGGTATTTTGTTTTATTGTGTTGAGATACACACAATGTAAAATTTGCCATTTGACCATTTTTAAGTGTACAATCCAGTAGCCTTGAGTATAGTTACATTGTTGAGCGCTCATCACCTGACCTGGAATTTTTACAGTCAGGTTTTTGTGTAGGAGCAGCTGGAGCCAAGAAGGAATCAGAAATCAAGCTCAAAAGATCATGCTGGGAATGAAGAGAAAAATGCAAAATGTAAAATATCCAGTCTTTGGGATAGAGAGTGTCTAATAAAATCTAAAACTCTATGAAATGGTCTTGAATAAAAGTCAGAGAGAGACAGAAAGTGTTTGTCAGAGAGGCTCAGAGGGACAAATGTGGTAGTGAAGAACCTTTTGTGTATTCAGTGAGTCCAAGGGCAGATATGTTGGATGCTGGGGCAGCTGGGACACCAAGAACCATATCTTATTTATCTTTCGGTATCTAGAATCTCCCACAGTGTTTGTCATATAAAGAAAATCTTAAATTGAACTTATGCTTTGTGGTAACTGCTGAGGTCAGATGAATGTTCAGGATTGGCTGCTGCCTCCTCAGGTCATAGGTAAAGGGTGTCTAGAACAATCAATTGCCTTTAGCCTCAAAAACTTTGTGGTAGTTTTACTAAAGGGCTATTTCAACTTCTTTATGTTTCAGATGGTAACATAGCAAGAGGGCCTGTAAATGGCATCAAGGACCAGAAACCAGGTTTGCTAAATGCCTAACTTCTGATCCAAGGGGTAGGTCAGCTGGGGCATTAGAAAGCAAAAGTGTCTGTCTTTTTGCTCATATCTGGTATATCAGAGTTTGTGAGCCACCTCGTCCCCTTCCTTGCCTGCCCTACTGAACTTGGATGTTGTATGGGTGGTTGATACTCAAGACAGGACCTCTGTAGCCTCTGACAAGTTTTACTTCTTGCCCTTTGGCTCCATTTGCATTATTGATGGGCTTGTATTCAGAGGTTAAGCTCTCAGGTGAGAAACAGCATGCCCTTTCTGACACTGAGAATGCAGAGGGGACAGTGAATGGTTCTCAGAGGAGGCTGGGAGGGGGATGGTCAACCTTCTTCCTCTACTCCCTCCCTTTAGTATCTGTTCTACCACAGCTGGGTATAGGGTCTACGCTCTCTGAATGAGAGGGGAGGGAGAGGCATTTCAGGCAGTAAGACAGTGGAGATGCAAACGTGTAAGTGGAAAGTGTCATAGAATGAGGAAATGAGCCTGGGGGTACAGAGGGAGCAGGTGCCAAATAAGTGAAGAATATGGTTAAATAGACAAATTGTGGCCAGACAGGCAAGGACTGTGACAGTCAAGCAGAGATGGAGAAGTTTACTGCCAATAAGTTATAGAGAGACATTAGAAGTTAATAAGAATTTGTTAAGTAAAATTTCTTGGATATTACAGGCTCTGGGATACCATGGCAGGTAAGATTAATGTGTGCTGTCCTTAAGGAGCACCCAACCCAGAGAGGGAGATGATCACTCATGAGGGAATTAGAAAGCATTGCCTGCATGAATATTATATGTTGGAATAAATCTAAAGATATGAATGGATTAGGTAGGGTAGGAATCAGAATCATGGAAGGATTTAAAAAAAGCTTTAACAATATTCTAATACATAAGTTACAAAGATCTTGGGTTTGTGATGGTGGGTATGAGAAGGAATGGACAAAGAGGAAGTGTGGGTCTAAGGAGACCACATCTGCAATGTGATTTACACTAGATTTCATTCAGTATAATATTTGAATGAATGAATGAAGAACTTTGCAACTCTGGATTTCTAAGAAGATGGCAGAAAAGTATCCACACGGTTTTGAACTTGGGTAACAGAAGATGGAGATATCACTGACTAAACAAAGAGATTGGGGGAGAGAAGAGGGAAGGGAATGTGCTATGGTCTTAATATGTTCCCCAAAGTTCATATGTTGAAACTTAATCACCAAAGGGACAGTATCAAGAGATGGGGTGCTTATAGGTCATAAGACTTTGCCCTCATGAATGGGATTAGTGACCTCCAAAAAGAGGTTGAAAGGAGCAGCCTCTGCCCTTTCTTCCCTGTCACCATGTGAAGACATTGTGCCATCCATGGGAGATGGGCAGTCACTGAACCTGCTGGAGCCTTGACCTTGAACTTCCTAGAGTCCAGAACTGTGAGAAGATTCTGTTGTTTACAAATTACAGTCTCAGGTATTTTGTTGTAGCAGCACAAATAAACAGAAGGAAAAAGAAGATGTTGAATTTGGCTTAAGAAGACAATGTTGAATTTAAAATGATGTTGGAACATCCCAGAGGAAATGTCTAGTTGTAGTTGGAAAGTAAAGCAAGCAAGCAAAGAAACAAACAAGCCTTGGAAAGCCGTATTGGGGACTGCATGTGAGAACAGGCTTGGAGATATTCATTTGGAGTCATTAATCAAGTAATAATAGCGGAATACATTAGACTGATTTATCTGATAAAGAAAAATAAAACTAAAAATGAGCAGAGAGTTAAGGATCATCTTAGAAATAACTCACACCTCTCTCCTAATGATGGGAATCTGGACTTGGTCTTGCTGCTTGACTTCTTGGTTCCACGTTTCTGGGGAGAGTTTTTCCCCTGGCCCTTCACCAAGTTCAGCCTCATCCCAGACAACTTCCAAGGCGGCTACTCTGCTGGCACCTTGGCTCTCAAGCCAGACTTGCACATAGACGCTCAACCACGGCTAGTGTTTTCTAGCCCTTTCTTCCCAGTAGTCGGATCCTATTCCAGAGTGAGTTTGTTAAAAATAGGATCCTAATTTAAATTAGATTAAAACCCCTCCCCATGCATGGCCTCAGACCAGGACAATTCCAGACACCTGTATTTCTTCACTGTTGCCTAAGGATTTCTGCTGTTCTCTTCCCACCAGCTGTGATAGACTGGGTCTAAATGCTGGGACCCCGTGATATGATCTTCCTGCCTTTCTGTACTCTGACCCTTGCTCCACTGTTGTTCACATCCTTAACTCCCGTCCTGTTTTCACTTTCTACATCTCTTACGACTGACCCTCACCAAGTGCTGGTTTGTTTCCAAGGCTGGGGCTGAATAAGTAATACACGATTCCAGTCATGACCTTCCTCTGGTCCTAGAGAGAACTGACTATGTAAGTCTGTCTGGATTTTATTTATCTCCCGTCTTGATTTTTCTCTAGTCCTCTCAGCAGGTTTGAGGAAGGTCACCTTTATGTGATTTCTTTACACAGCTTGGAACTAGTGTAAGACTCTATAAAGATTTTTTTTTAAATTTCTTTTTGGCTCTTGTTAACATTTGAACATTCCAAAGTACCTATCACAAGTGAGGTAAGAATCTAATTTTTTTTTATTGGTTGTTCAAAACATTACAAAGCTCTTGACATATCATATTTCATACATTAGATTCAAGTGGGTTATGAACTCCCATTTTTACCCCAAATACAGATTGTAGAATCACATCAGTTACACATCCACATTTTTACATAATGCCATATTAGTAACTGTTGTATTCTACTACCTTTCCTATCCTCTACTATCCCCCCCTCCCCTCCCCTCCCATCTTCTCTCTCTACCCCATCTACTGTAATTCATTTCTCTCCTTGCTTTTTTCCCCCATTCCCCTCACAACCTATTATATGTAATTTTGTATAACAATGAGGGTCTTCTTCCATTTCCATGCAATTTCCCTTTTCTCTACCTTTCCCTCCCACCTCATGTCTCTGTTTAATGTTAATCTTTTCCTCCTGCTCTTCCTCCCTGCTCTGTTCTTAGTTGCTCCCATTATATCAAAGAAGACATTTGGCATTTGTTTTTTAGGGATTGGCTAGCTTCACTTAGCATAATCTGCTATAGTGCCATCCATTTCCCTGCAAATTCCATGATTTTGTCATTTTTTAGTGCTGCGTAATACTCCATTGTGTATAAATGCCACATTTTTTTTTATCCATTCATCTATTGAAGGGCATCTGGGTTGATTCCACAGTCTAGCTATTGTGAATTGTGCTGCTATGAACATCGATGTGGCAGTGTCCCTGTAGTACGCTCTTTTAAGGACTTCAGGGAATAGTCTGAGAAGGGCAATAGCTGGGTCAAATGGTGGTTCCATTCCCAGATTTCCCAGGAATCTCCATACTGCTTTCCAAATTGGCTGCACCAATTTGCAGTCCCACCAGCAATGTACAAGAGTACCCTTTTCCCCACATCCTCGCCAGCACTTGTTGTTGTTTCACTTCATAATGGCTGCCAATCTTACTGGAGTGAGATGGTATCTTAGGGTGGTTTTGATTTGACTACTAGAGATGGTGAGCATTTTTTCATGTACTTGTTGATTGATTGTATGTCCTCCTCTGAGAAGTTTCTGTTCAGGTCCTTGGCCCATTTGTTGACTGGGTTATTTGTTATCTTATTGTTTAATTTTTTAAGTTCTTTGTATACTCTGGATATTAGGGCTCTATCTGAAGTGTGAGGGGTAAAAATTTGTTCCCAGGATGTAGGCTCCCTATTTACTTCTCTTATTGTTTCTCTTGCTGAGAAAAAACTTTTTAGTTTAAGTAAGCCCCATTTGTTGATTCTTGTTATTAACTCTTGTTCTATGGGTGTCCTATTAAGGAATTTGGAGCCCGACCCCACAATATGTAGATCAGAGCCAACTTTTTCTTCTATCAGACGCAGAGTCTCTGATTCGATATCAAGCTCCTTGATCCATTTTGAGTTAACTTTTGTGCATGGCAAGAGAAAGGGATTCAGTTTCATTTTGTTGCATATGGATTTCCAGTTTTCCCAGCACCATTTGTTGAAGATGCTATCCTTCCTCCATTGCATGCTTTTAGCCCCTTTATCAAATATAAGATAGTTGTAATTTTGTGGATTGGTCTCTGTGTCCTCTATTCTGTACCATTGGTCCACCCGCCTGTTTTGGTACCAGTACCATGCTGTTTTTGTTACTATTGCTCTGTAGTATAGTTTGAAGTCTGGTATCGCTATACCGCCTGATTCACACTTCCTGCTTAGAATTGCTTTTGTTATTCTGGGTCTTTTATTTTTCCATATGAATAATTTTGAATTATGAATTTTATGAATTTTGAATTATGAATTTTCATGATTGTTTTATCTATTTCTACAAGAAATGCCATTGGGATTTTGATTGGCATTGCATTAAACCTATAGAGAACTTTTGGTAATATCGCCATTTTGATGATGTTAGTTCTGCCTATCCATGAACAGGGTATATTTTTCCATCTTCTAAGATCTTCTTCTATTTCTCTCTTTAGGGTTCTGTAGTTTTCATTGTATAAATCTTTCACCTCTTTTGTTAGGTTGATTTCCAAGTATTTTATTTTTTGTGAGGATATTGTGAATGGAGTGTTTTTCCTCATTTCCGTTTCAGAAGTTTTGTTGCTGATATACAGAAATGCCTTTGATTTATGCGTGTTGATTTTATATCCTGCCACTTTGCTGAATTCATTTATTATTTCTAGTAGTTTTTTTGTAGAGCCTTTTGGGTCTGCTAGGTATAGAATCATATCATCTGCAAATAGTGATAATTTAAGTTCTTCTTTTCCTATTTTTATGCCTTTAATTTCTTTCGTCTGTCTAATTGCTCTGGCCAGTGTTTCGAGAACTATATTGAATAGAAGTGGTGATAGAGGGCATCCCTGTCTTGTTCCAGATTTTAGAGGGAATGCCTTCAATTTTTCTCAATTCAGAATGATGCTAGCCTGAGGCTTAGCATAGACAGCTTTTACAATGTTGAGGTAAGTTCCTGTTATCCCTAGTTTTTCTAGTGTTTTGAACATAAAGGGATGCTGTACTTTGTTGAATGCTTTTTCTGTGTCTATCGAGATGATCATATGGTTCTTATCTTTAAGTCTATTGATGTGGTGAATAACATTTATTGATTTCCGTATATTGAACCATCCTTGCATCCCAGGGATGAATCCTACTTGATCATGGTGCACAATTTTTTTGATGTGTTTTTGTATCCGATTCGCCAGAATTTTATTGAGGATTTTTGCATCTAGGTTCATTAGAGATATTGGTCTGTAGTTTTCTTTCTTTTAAGTGTCTTTGTCTTGTTTCGGAATCAGGGTGATGTTGGCCTCATAGAATGAATTTGGAAGAGCTCCCTCTTTTTCTATTTCCTGAAATAACTTGAAAAGTATTGGTATTAATTCTTCTTTAAAGGTTTTGTAAAACTCTGCTGTATACCCATCCGGTCCAGGGCTTTTCTTGGTTGGTAGTCTTTTGATTGCTTCTTCTATTTCATCCATTGATATTGGTCTGTTCAAATTGTGTGTATCCTCCTGACTCAGTCTGGGCAAATCATATGACTTAAGAAATTTATAGATGTCTTCACTATCTTCTATTTTATTAGAATATAGGTTTTCAAAATAATTCCTAATTATCTTCTGTATTTCTGTAGTATCTGTTGTGATGTTGCCTTTTTCATCCCGTATGTTAGTAATTTGAGTTCTCTCTCTTATTCTCTTCGTTAGAATGGCTAAGGGTCTGTCGATCTTATTTATTTTTTCAAAGAACCAACTTTTAGTTTTGTCAATTTTTTCAATAGTTTCTTTTGTTTCCATTTCGTTGATTTCCGCTCTGATTTTAATTATTTCTTGCCTTCTGCTACATTTGCTGTTGTTTTGCTCTTCCTTTTCTAGGGCTTTGAGATGAAGTGTGAGCTCATTTATTTGTTGTTTTTTTTTTCTTTTTTTGAGGAATGACCTCCAGGCGATGAATTTCCCTCTTAAAACTGCTTTCATTGTGTCCCATAGATTCCGATATGTTGTGTCTGTATTTTAATTTATCTCTAAGAATTTTTTGATTTCTTCCTTTATGTCTTCTGTAACCCATTGATCATTCAGTAACATATTGTTCAGTTTCCATGTGATGTAGGATTTTTCCTTCCTTCTTTTATCATTGATTTCCAGTTTCATTCCATTATGATCAGATAAAATGCATGGTATTATCTCCACCCCTTTATATTTACTGAGGGTTGCCCTATGGCATAATATATGGTCTATTTTTGAGAAGGATCCATGTGCTACTGAGAAAAAAGTATATCCACTTGATGATGGTTGATATATTCTCTATATGTCAGTTAAGTCTAGGTTATTGATTGTGATATTGAGTTCTATAGCTTCTTTATTCAACTTTTGTTTGGAGGATTTGTCCAATGTTGAGAGAGGTGTGTTGAAGTCACCCATAATTATTGTGTTGTGGTCTATTTGATTCTTGAACTTGAGGACAATTTGTTTTATGAACGTCGCGGCACCATTATTTGGTGCATAAATATTGATAATTGTTATGTCTTGTTGGTGAATGGTTCCTTTTAACAGTATATAATGTCCTTCCTTATCCCTTTTGATTAACTTAGTCTGGAAGTTGATTTTATTTGATATGTGGATGGCCACCCCTGCTTGCTTACGAGGACAGTGTGCGTGGTATATTTTTTCCCAACCTTTCACCTTCAGCCTGTGTATGTCTTTTCCAATCAGATGTGTCTACTGGAGGCAGCATATTGTTGGATTTGTTTTTTAAATCCATGTTACCAGTCTATGTCGCTTTATTGGAGAGTTTAGGCCATTAACTTTTAGAGTTACTATCGATAGATGGTTTTTACTTCCAGCCATGTTTGATTATTTATCTTTTTTTAAATTTATTTTGCTTCTCTATGATTAGCTTTCCCCCCACCCTCTGTCTTTACTGAGGCACTTCCCACTGATGGTTTTGGTTATTGTTTTTCATTTCTTCCTCGTGTAGTGTTTTGCTCAAGATGCTTTGCAATGCTGGTTTTCTGGCTGCAAATTCTTTTAACTTTTGTTTATCATGAAATATTTTTATTTTGTTGTCGTACCTGAAGCTTAATTTTGCTGGATACAAAATTCTTGGTTGGCATCCATTGTCTTTCAGATGACTCTTAAGTTTGGTTTTTTTATGTTATCCCATATCTCTTGGATGTTTTTCTCGTGATTTTCTACCAGCCTTTCTGAGTTGGCTAGACTCTTTTCAAGATGATATATTTTGTCTTCATTATCTGACGTTCTGGCTTCTACTTGCTCCACTCTGTTAGTCATACTCTCATTTGAGTTTTTAATTTGGTTTATAGTTTCCTTCATTTCTAGAATTATTGTTTGACTTTTTTAAATAATCTCTATCTCCTGATAAAGATGCTTAATTTCTTCTTTTATCTGTTTATGTAATTCATTTTTTAATGTGTCCTTTCACTGTTTGAATTTGCTGTCTCATATCCTCTTTAAGGTTCCATTCCATCTGTCTAAGGTATTCCTTGAGTTCTTTATTTGACCATTTTTCTGATGCCTCTAGGTCCTCCTGAATATTTAGGCTGTCCTGCATTGTTTGTACTCCTTTTCTTCCTTGCTTTTTCATGCTGCTCATGTTACTTCTTGTTCTGTTTGACTGCTGAGTTACTTTTTACTCCTATAAATTTATTTGATGCTTGGGAGGAAAGATATTAGAAGGGAAGGGAAGAAGTCACTGTCGCCGCCGGTTTCAATGGAGTTATCTCCTCCGCCGCATTCTGGTGACGTCGGTGTAACAATCTAATTTGGAAGCCTAATTGTTCTTTAAAAAAAAAGTCAGCTTTCCAGGATGGAAACAAAGGAAATCGTGGAAACTAAACTTATATGCTTCACATTTTCTGAAAAAGAAGAAATAATTTTTTAATTAGTTGTGGATTTTTCTGAATGTTCTTGCATTAACAGTCAGTGGAGTAACCTGAAACTAAAACAGAAAATCTCATCTGCCAATTTTATTTATGGAAAGTTATTTTTGAATAATATGAACCAAAATTCAAAATGAACTTATGAACCAAAATTCAAAATGAATAAAATAACACAGAATAAAATTTAAGACTTCTCACATTTTATTCCTAGTTCCCTGCCCTACCTTTCTTTACACTTAAGTAATTTTTCCAAGTATGTTCTATGTGGTATAGGCATATGTACATGAACACATATACAAATATCTATTTTTTCCTCCAATATTACTATAGTGTTTAGATTCTGTATTTTTTCTCTTCCTAGAATCTTAGAGGCTATCCCCAATAGGTTTACAGAATGTTGCATTATTTTTTAAACAGCAGAGAGTTCAGTTGTTTGAATACATATTGTTTAACCAATTATTAATAAATAAAATATATTTATTAATATATTTAGACCATATTAGTAGAATTTACTAATATGATCTAAATATATTAATAAATCATAAATAAGATAACATAAATAAGATAAAATAAATAAAGGCCAACTTTACAAAACAAAAGCTTAAAACAAAGTTTCTGTATAAAGTTAACTTAATAGAAAAGACATCAACATTGTCAAATAGCAGAATATTTGCATGTAAAACCCATTAGATATTTAATCTAAGGCTAGAATCAGCTACAAGAATAACAAATGGAATAAATAGCTCTGCATAAAATGAAGAGTCTCTGAAGGTCCATTTAGGAATTTTTCTTAATATCTTATTTATGTTGTCTACTAATATAGTCTAATATATATGTGATTTTTGCAACTGATAACTTCCATTTACCTACGGCTATCTTATACTTTTCCTCCTAAGCATCCTCTGAACTAGACAGGGTTCTGTATTCTATTCTCTTGTCCAGATCAAGTAGTTGAGGCTTCAGTATTAATTCATTTACTGAAGATTTAGGAGTTTTTTTCTTCTATACCTGTGCTCCCTGCCCTGGCACCACTTCCTTTTGTTCTAAGAACCAAACCTTTCTGTCATGGTTTAGATGTGATGTGGCCCCCAAAAGCTCATGTGTGAGACAATGTAAGAAGGTTCAGAGGAGAAATGATTGGGTTGAAGGAGCCTTAACCCAATTGGCAAATTAATCCCCTGATGGGGCTTAACTGAGTGATAACTGAAGGCTGGTAGAGTGTGGGTGGAGGAGGTGGGACATTGGAGGCATGGCTTTGGGGTATATATTTTTGTATCTGGTGAGTGGAATCTCTCTCTGCTTTCTGATCATCATGTGAGCTGCTTCCCTCTGCCATACTCTTCTGCCATGATGCCCTGCCTCACCTTGAGCCCTGAGAAATGGAGCTGGGCTTCTATGGACTAAGACCTCTGAAATTGTGAGCTCTCAAACTTTTCCTCCTCTAAATTTGTTCTGGTTGGGTCTTTTAGTTACAGCAGCAAAAAAACTGACTAAAGCACTGCTTGAGGCATGTAAAAAACATCACAAACCAAAACAACAACAAAACACACACTTAGATTCCTTCCTTACTTACCTTCTTTGTCCTTTCTCTTGAATTATCACTTTACATGACTTTATTTTGAGGTATGCTTTTCTTAATTAATAAAGCATGCTAAAAGTTGAAAGTAAATACAAATTTTATGAATTGAATAAGGAAGTTAATGTATTAGGGTTGCTCATTTTTCTAAATATGGATTCCAGTCAAACCGTTTAGAAAGAAATATTTTGCAAAGAAAAATATGATCTCTTACTTTATCTGTAATACAAATTTGAATGATAACATATGTTTGTTTAAAATATTTTTCCTTTTTGCATTTTTTTAATGTTACCAATATAGTTTTGAGAAAACAATGGGTGTTGGGCAAATAATATTGTCTGACTCTCTAGGTTACTTTATAATTATTCATCTTCTATTCTTTTGTTCCTGCATATAATTGGTATGGGGACTATATAGTGCATTAATAAAAGTCTGTTGTTCAATTTAATATAATATTTGGGAAATCATCATACTGAAGAACCAGAAAAAATATCCCACTGTTTGCCACAAAAATATGATTCATTAATTGCTAAATTTTGTTTGCTATCAGAAGATGGGTAGGGTATCATTTGTGGTGCTATCTTGTGTTTTTTTTTTTCCAGAATAGATGTAGATTTTACATTTGCTTTTCATGACAACTTGCTGATCTGTGTGTAATATCTTATGCAGTAAAAATGGATAACAATATGAAAACTCCACATTTGTGTTTTTTAAGAGTTGAGTGTTTTTCCCAAATAAGAATGTCCTTCTGAATGGGGAGGAAGGATAATGGAAATAGAAGACAAATGTTGTTTAGGCATTTCTCAGCATTGTAGAATTTCCACTCAGCTGCCCATTGAATTGCTGACCAAATCAGCTCAAGAGTGAGGGATTCTTCATTTTAAGAAGAAAGAAATTAGGAGTGCTCTGTGTGAGAAGCCCTTTGTTATGGCCCAGGCATCTGTTGAATTGTCAAAGTCATCTCAACAGTCCACCTGGGCTGAGTCACTATCTTATTCATTCAGTTCACTGAATTCCTGTTTTTGAAAAAAAGAGGCAAAGAAAGCCCTGAAACTCAGAAAAAGATTTAACCAAAGCTCCTGGGGAGAAAGGGGGTAAGCTGGTTAATACAAAGTGATTCAGAAAAGAGGGTCAGCTATGGAGGCTTGACCTCTCACATTGTGACCTTTGACAAAAGATCTAACCAGGTTTCCTGAAAAAAAAAATACAGAGGTTTTTTTTTTTTTTTTTTTTTTTTTGTCACTATCTACCCTCTACCCCACCCTCTGGCACCATCTTCTACTATTTCAACAGTGAACAAGAAGAGATTCCAGTTTATAGGCTTCCCGGGGTGTGTGCATTCTGGTCACTCACCAAATATTTATTGAAGATTGACTTTTTAAAGCAGGCATTGGCATACTTTTCCCCCAAAGGACCAGATCACTAGTATTTTAGACTTGTCGTTCATATGGTCTCTGCTATTCAACTCTGAAAGGAAAGATATTCAACTCTGAGAGAGATTAATATGCATACAAATGAAACTGTCTCTGTCCAAAAATGCATTTACTTACATAATTAGAAAGGGAGCAGGATGTAGTTTGCTAGCTCTTGTTTTAGGGAAAGGGTAGCTTTCTGTTCATTCATTTTATTGATTTATTCATAACATTAACAAGAATTTATTGTGCAATTATTAACTTCTAGGTAAAATAAGGGTGTCTGTTTTAACAGAAAAGAACCAGTGAATTAATTACCAAGCAAATTAATAATGGTAACAATAACCTAAATAATAATAATTTTTTTAGAGAGAGAGAGAGAGAGAAGAGAGAGAGAGAATTTTTTGAAATTTATTTTTCATTTTTCGGTGGGCACAACATCTTTATTTTATTTTTACGTGGTGCTGAGGATTGAACCCAGCACCCCACATATGCCAGGCAAGCGCATTCTGCTTGAGCCACATCCCCAGCCCAACCTAAATAATTATTTTTCATAAAAACTGAGTATTAATTACATCTATATGGAAATGGGATTTGGGGCTCTGATATATCTAGATTTATTTTAGATAAATTTAGATTCTTAAAATAAATAAATAAAGTTATCTAAAATAAATCTAGATATAGTCAGAATACATAGAGTCAGAATTAGCCTATATTGAAGGTATGCTTGAATATAGTCAATTAGGATTAAATATTATGTGCATATCTTACATAATTCAAGGATATTGATACTGGTCAAAGGAGTTAAAATATATGGGAATGCTAGGTAAGAAAATCTGCAATAAAATGTTTTATATTTTAAATCTGTTCACCCATGACTTTGAGGACAAATCATGCTCACAACACACTCACATATTGTTGTTAGGTTTGTAATGCAAAATTGGTGGACATATTACTAAGTTGAGTTCTTTGCTTTTTCATCTCTGTGACTAAAAGACTGGACAAAAATAACAGAAAAGAGATATATTTATTTTGGGCTCATGGTTTCAGAGGTCTCAATCCATAGACAGATAACTCTATTGTTCTGAACCCATGGTGAGGCAAAACATTATGGTGAAAGAGTATGCAGAGGAAAGCAGTCCAGGACATGGCCACCAGGAAGTAGAGAGAGCATTCCTCATGAGGGACAAAATATAAACTCCAAAGACATGATCCCAGGAACCTGCTTCCTATAGTCATACCCTAGCTGCCTAAGGTTACCACTCAGTTAATACATACCAATGGATTAATGTACCAATCCGGTTAAGGCTCTCATAATCCAATCATTTTGCCTTTGAAGTTTCCTACATTGTCCAACACATGAGCTTTTGGGGGATACCACATCTCTAAACCTTCAGAGTGTTCTAAGTCCCTTATCCTGGCTACCTTATCCTCTTATAGCTTAATGTATCTCCTCTTAAAGATAATGTGTGGATGAGAAAGGAAAAGGGAGGCACATCTGTTTCTTGTTAAAATGGAGAACATTGGATCACAAACTTCCCAGAATTGAAAAGGCAGAACTCTTACCAACATTTTTATGAGCAGAGCAAACCTTGTTACAAAAACTTTATAAATATACTGGAAAAAAAAGGTCACAAGCAAACCTCTCTCATTATCAGTCTTAAAAATAGTAAACAAAATATTAGCAAAGAATCCAGTGACATTTGAAAGTGATTTTGTATCACAAAGAACTTGAGTTTGATTTAGGAATGCAAGGTTGGTTTAACATTTGAAAGCTCACATAATTCATTCATTACATAGACATGATAAAGAAGAAAAATGATAATCTCATTAATGGACAAAGAAAATATTTAGTAAAATTCAATATCTATTCATAGAAAATATTATTAGAAAATAAAGACTGTTATCACTTTAAAAACTCTAGGAAAATTAATTGTGAAATATTAAAGGGTATTGTACCTGGCCCTAGGAATGAAACAATGACATTGATTATCACTGCTTTAATTCAACATTGTACTAAAACTCATCAAAATAAGGCAAGAAATTTGAATATAAATTATGTATGCACATAAACAATTTAAAGAATCTACAGATAGCTGAGCATGGTTACACAGGCCTAAAATCCCAGCCTATAATCCCCCTATAATCCTCAGGAGTCTGAGGAGAAGGATCACAAGTTCAAAGCCAGCCTCAAGGATTTAGAATGGCCCTAAGCAATTTAGCGAGACTGCATCTCCAAATAAAAAATTAAAAAGTGTTGGGGATGTAAATCAGAGGAAAAGTGACCCTGAGTTTAATCCATGATATCTCCCCCTATAAAAAGAATCTACAGATAAATATTAAGACAAGTAGCTTTAGCAAGGTCACTGAATACAAGGTAAATATATAAAAATTAGTTGTATTTAATGTGTCTATAATAAACACTGGGATTTGAAATACAAAATAATTAAAAGTGCATCAAAACAGTAAATACCCAGGAATAAACATTAAAAAAGAAATGTAAAAAGTCTAACCAGAATATTAAGAAGTTATGAGAGAAACTATAGAGGATCTAAGTAAATGGAGGGAAATATTTATTTTTTTGAATTGAAGAGTCAATCACATATTTTCTCAATCATATATATCTTCCTTGAAATGAGGGGAAGATGTATATATTTTAAAAATATGTACAGCAATGTACAGATATAAAATGCTTTTATATATACAATTTGAATTGCCTTAGTTTAATGATAATATTTATATTCAATAGGTGTTGGGCACTTGGAATTTAGCAATATATAAGATACAGTCCAAACCCTGATAGCCTCAAGAAGTATTTGTGTGTGTGTGTGTGTGTATCTGTGTGCGCACGCTTTTGTGCGCGCATGTGCGCTTTGGTAGGCTAGCCACTGGACACGAATTCCATACCACAATACAATGGGATTATGAGACAAAATAAAATGCACGCAACGCTGTGGAAACCAAGTGAGAGCATAACACATTTACCTGTTGAAGGGGTCCAGGAGAAGATGACAAAAGAGTGACATTTGTTTTGATCATTATGGGATGAACCAGAATTTCCCAAGTGGAGTGTGTGTGTGTGTGTGTGTGTGTGTGTGTGTCTTTATCTGAGTAAGAGAGGAAACGTGGAAAACCTAGGCAGGGGTGTTTATAGGGGAACAGGCCCAGGAAGTGGAAGTTCCTAAGTTCAGGGAATGTATTTGCACAGGTACTAATGGCTTCAGGCACAGCTGGGAAGGGAGAATGTTTGGGAAGAGCATTTGTCCTGTTGATCAACTTTTAGCCCATAGGCTACTTTTCAAATTGGAGTACACATATGAATGACTCTAAAATGTGTTTCTCATGAAGATTCCAAAGTCCCATCCCCAGAAATTCTGATTTGGTGGATCTGGAGGCTTAGGAAGATTGACCAGCATGGCTCTTAGAAGCAGTTTGGGAACTACCCTTAGGCAGTTTTCCAAGCAGGTATTTTATAAATAACCCTGAGTGGAATTATTTTATAAAAATATGCATCTTATAAAGATTCCAGGCAAGGGTGTGGAGGATGAATTAGAGGAGGGGAGAAATTGGGAAGTATGAGACTTGGGAATCAGGGAGTCTGAGACAAGAAGAAAAATGAGGAAAGGACCACAAACCCTCAAGGGGGAGGGTTTGTAATTCACCATGTTTGTGTGGATCTGGCTCTTTTTTGGTGAACACCTTGAATATGAGAAGCTCACCATTTGGTGTTTTGTAGCCATCAGTGCCAGCATGGAGCTGGTGCTATAGGTACTTCTGAGTGACCAAGGGATGTGGCCTACCCACTGCGGCTTTTGGGGGCATATGAATTTTATTTCCTAAAATTCCTATCTTGGTTTTGATGACACCATCTTGGTTTTGATGACGCCATCGTTCAGAAGACAGTTCCACAGGTGTCCCTAACCTTGCCTCAGCCTAAATGTGAGCTGTTCTGGACTGTTTTGTGCAGATCTGGTGGATCTCTGTCTTTTTTTTCCCCCAAGAAAACTGCTGGACCAGGGTACTGGTAGACCAGTAAGTTCTGAAGGAATGATGGATTCTAAACAGTCTCCTGATTACAAGGTGGAGGATGAAGTAAGAATAAAAGAAATAATAAATCCAAAGGCTGAAATTCTGGTGATTGTTCACTAATGTATCCTCATTATCTAGCTCCATGCCTGGCCCATGGGTGTTCAAAGCCACTGAAGAGCTTATAACTGAATATACAAATGAGTGAATGAGCATAGGATCAGGAGGTCCTGTAGCATGAAGAATATCCTCCTAGGAAACCAGCAGAAAGTCTGTCCCAAAGGCCTTGAGTGAGAGGATTAATTCCAGCAGTGAGGCTCCCAGTGCCCCCAGCACAGTAGAGCTGAAGCAGCTCCTGCTGGCCAGGTAGATGGAAAGCCAGAGAGGAGCCATTCATTCCTGACAGCTCCCTGCACATACACACCCTTCTGATGTTTGGAAGTGAATACTTGTATTTGAAGCTGGACATTCCTTAATTTATGGAGCTTCGTTGGATTGAGTTTTAGATGTTTCCTTGGATTTTGGAGTCTAACATTTGTTCTTTGGATTTAAAGGCAAAGTAATGAAGTTATAATCCAGGACCAAGCTTTGCCTTTGGGAAAAAAAAAATATAGGCATAAGATCCCTAAGTAAGTGATGGAGACAGCAGGGCCCAGAGGCTGACTCTTGGCCAAGCCAGCTCAGCTTCAGTACATGTACGAGCAGCCATGGATACCTGTGCAAGATCTCAGCATCTACAGACCCCTGCTCACGCAGGAGGAGGGTAAAATCCCCAGCCTCTGCTCTGCATTCTCTATGGTGAATTCAGAAAAGGGATTAAGTAAGAGTTTCTTCCTCTTCTTCCTGCTCCTCAATTTAGACATCAATATGGTAAAACGATCATTTGAAATGAAAGCCCTTTAATGAATATTTAACTTTCTCTGTTTTGCCACAAACTATTTTAACATTCCTTGGAGTCTCTTACCCCCTCCTTATTTTAAGAACTTTCACATTTTAATGTCAAAACAACTCCAAGAAGTAGGATGAGTTTGCCCATAGAGCCTGGCTCTGGGAAGCTGAACTATTCTGCAGTTAGACTCCTGTGGTTTAGGGTCAGTTTTAATGCACTGTGTCTTGCATCAGCATGGGGTTTGGTTTTCCATTTCAGAGCGTATCTCCAGTTTCATATAGACTTAATGGTACTGATCTTTGGTACTACTTTGTTGTTCCTTTGCAAGTTATTTGTGTTCTTTTGGTTCCCGTTCGTTATCCTGGGATTTTTCTTGACCTATGTCATTCTCAATTTTGCTGTCTATAAAATGTGGATAATATTGCTACATTTCTAACCAACTTGATTTTAAGATTAAATCAAATTACTATATTAAAACACCTAACACAATACCTGGCACACTCAGTATAGTTTGTCCATTTCTACCTAACAGGGACACCAAGCCAAAAAAAGCAACTCAATTTTCTTTCGTGAAGATAAAAATTTGTAAAGAGTTGTATTTTCTGGGCCCAAAGCTCATGCCACATTGTTTCATATTTGGTTGCAAAAAATGTGTGTATGAACTTGTGACTCCCTTCTTCATCACACTGTGTTCCTTCTGGGCAAGATGGCATCTTAATTAAGAGCAGAAGGCCTAGTGGGTATTGTGGAGCCAGTGCCATATTCACATACAAGTGTTGTGTTAAATGTAAAAGTGCTGCAGATTGAATCCTGAGCTGTGGATTCCTTGGTAAGTTAACTCTCTGAGTTTTGATGAACTCATTTGTAAAATGGAGATAATAATGCCTACCTCTATAAGTTGTTCTGAGCACCTAAGAGGCAGTGAATAGCAATGCCGAGCCAGGCACTTGGCTCTTAAGGATGTGGTAAATGAATTGCAGATTATTAAGGGAACAGTTGATAGCATATTTTAACCGGTATGTGCTTTTTGCTTCACTCCTTCACCACTTTATTTTAAGTGATATGAGAAATCTGTCAGAGCCCTGTCTAACAGCAGGAAACCCTTGTCAGGAAGAGAGATCTGAACCCTGAGCAACACATTGAATATGTAGGATCTTCGGGGTTCTTGGTGTTGACTAGGGGGGTATCTGCCTGCAGCCTCTGGCTCTAGGCTCAGCCACCTTCCAGATAGCAGTCTGGTTTTTGCAAACTTTTCTCGGGTTATACCACTCCACTGATTTAAATCTTTTAATGGTATCCTGTTGTTCTTAGGATAGACCGCTCCCCAAAGCTTCACGTTGCCTGGCCTTTTTTATCTCCCCCCTTCCCTCCAAAATTACTCTCAGTTCTCCTCTCCCTTCTTTAGCCACATGGCAATTCTTTCATGTAGCTGCCATGTTTGCATGTGTTTTTACTTCCCTCCACAGTGCTGTATTCCTCCTCTGGCTGCTAACTGCTGTCATTCTTCAGATCTTAGCCTAAACCTTGCTCCCCAAGGAGGACTTTGCCATTGATCTGATATAGTCAAATTAATATTGTAGGCTCTCCCTGCCATGAATAGCTTTCTCTGCAATGTTCTCTACAACTGCATTTTTATATTTGGTAATTTGAGATCTTGCATTTGTTGTGTGGTTATTTTATTACTATCTCCTGTGTTGTGCTGTAGGGTACATGAGGTAAAGGCCTCCTTTCCATTGTGCACATTAATATATTAAAGATTCATAAGCAGCTGTTTTTTTAAAACTAGTATTGCCCTACAGTTACTGAATGGCTAAAAGAGTCTCATACCAGTAGTCAAAACACTGGCCCTTAAGAATGTAAGAAAAAAAAAAACTTTTTAGTTTGAGTAAGTCCCATTTGTTGATTCTTGTTTTTAACTCTTGTGCTATGGGTGTCCTATTAAGGAATTTGGAGCCCGACCCCACAATATGTAGATTGGAGCCAACTTTTTCTTCTATCAGACGCAGAGTCTCTGATTTGATATCAAGCTCCTTGATCCATTTTGAGTTAACTTTTGTGCATGGCGAGAGAAAGGGATTCAGTTTCATTTTGTTGCATATGGATTTCCAGTTTTCCCAGCACCATTTGTTGAAGATGCTATCCTTCCTCCATTGCATGCTTTTAGCCCCTTTATCAAATATAAGATAGTTGTAATTTTGTGGATTGGTCTCTGTGTCCTCTATTCTGTACCATTGGTCCACCCGCCTGTTTTGGTACCAGTACCATGCTGGTTTTTTTTTACTATTGCTCTGTAGTATAGTTTGAAGTCTGGTATCGCTATACCGCCTGATTCACACTTCCTGCTTAGAATTGCTTTTGCTATTCTGGGTCTTTTATTTTTCCATATGAATTTCATAATTGCTTTATTTCTACAAGAAATGCCATTGGGATTTTGATTGGCATTGCATTAAACCTATAGAGAACTTTTGGTAATATTGCCATTTTGATGATGTTAGTTCTGCCTATCCATGAACAGGGTATATTTTTCCATCTTCTAAGATCTTCTTCTATTTCTCTCTTTAGGGTTCTGTAGTTTCATTGTATAAATCTTTCACCTCTCTTGTTAGGTTGATTCCCAAGTATTTTATTTTTTCTGAGGATATTGGGAATGGGGTGTTTTTCCTCATTTCCATTTTGGAAGATTTGTCGCTGATATACAGGAATGCCTTTGATTTATGTGTGTTGATTTTATATCCTGCCACTTTGCTGAATTCATTTATTAGCTCTAGTAGTTTCTTTGTAGACCCTTTTGGGCTGCTAGGTATAGAATCGTGTCATCTGCAAATAGTGATAATTTAAGTTCTTCTTTTCCTATTTTTATGCCTTTAATTTCTTGTGTCTGTCTAATTGCTCTGGCCAGTGTTTCGAGAACTATGTTGAACAGAAGTGGTGAGAGAGGGCAATTCCCCTTCTCGGACTATTCCCTAAAGACCTTAAAAGAGCGTACTACAGGGAAACTGCCACATCAATGTTCATAGCAGCACAATTCACAATAGCTAGACTGTGGAACCAACCTAGATGCCCTTCAATAGATGAATGGATAAAAAAAATGTGGCATTTATACACAATGGAGTATTACTCTGCACTAAAAAATGACAAAATCATGGAATTTGCAAGGAAATGGATGGCATTAGAGCAGATTATGCTAAGTGAAGCTAGCCAATCCCTAAAAAACAAATGCCAAATGTCTTCTTTGATATAAGGAGAGCAACTAAGAACAGAGCAGGGAGAAAGAGCATGAGAAGAAGATTAATATTAAACAGGGCGAGAGGTGGGAGGGAAAGGGAGAGAGAAGGGAAATTGTATGGAAATGGAAGGAGACCCTCAGTGTTATACAAAATTACATATAAGAGGAAGTGAGGGGAAAGGGGAAAAAAACAAGGGGGAGAAATGAATTACAGTAGATGGGGTAGAGAGAGAAGATGGGAGAGGAGGGGTGGGAGGGGGGATAGTAGAGGATAGGAAAGGCAACAGAACACATCAGACACTAGTATGGCAATATGTAAAAAAGTGGATGTGTAACCGATGTGATTCTGCAATCTGTATATGGGGTAAAAATGGGAGTTCATAACCCACTTGAATCAAATGTGTGAAATATGATATGTCAAGAGCTTTGTAATGTTTTGAACAACTAATAATAAAAATTAAGCCCCCCCCCAAAAAAACCCCCAAAAACGTAAGAATACTCCTTCTGCTACCCACCTGCCCAGCCGCTTACTTGAAAGCCCTGAACCTGTTCAAAATCTAGTGACAAAAGGTACTGTGTGTGGCACAGCACAGCTCTACAGAATCCTGCTCTAGCACTTTGTCTGATGCCCTTCCATGCCTGTGCCTTACTCATTCTGAACTATTTTACATGTCACATGGTAAAAGCTCGATTAACACTTACTCTATGAAGTAGGTGGTCACTGAAAAGAGACAGGGAGACATTGGGCTGCAGCCCTGCTCCTGTCCTCCCAAGATCTAGGGAGCTTTGTCACCAGAGCCCTTCCTTCTGACCATGTATGCCATCTCTATGATGCTGGAGTTTGAGGCCTGGGATTCAAACCAGAAAATGAGGCAACTGGAAGAATAAGATGAGAAGACAAAGAGACCAAAAAACAAAATAACCATCTAACAAGTGCAAATTCTCTCTCCTCTAAACCTCTGAAATTTGCTGTATGATAAATGAGTTGACAGGAATAAGGGGAAATGTGAGATCTGTGCCTTCGAGCTGTGCCTTAAGCTGACGTTTTTCTTCCCCTGAATAAAACTGTTAAATGTTGAAGCAGCTTAACATGGTTCTTTCTCAGGGAACAGGGCATAACCAGAGCCATAGCTGTGCAGGGGGTGTGGAAGAAAAGGCAAAATGAAGTACGGTGTTGGGCTTATATTGGAAAAGTGTGCTAATTATGAAGGTGAAGACAAGAGAGCAGGGAAGGAATTCAGGTTACACCTCAAAGGAATCTCTGTTTCACAATTTCATGGGGCAAAGCACTTTTACCTGGGCCCTGCTGGTCTGCCATGGCATTTGGAATTTTAGAGTGATAAGATTTGCTTAAAGGTAGAGGAGTGGCTGCCCCAGCTCTCAGGACTTTGCCTATGACTGATGAGCCCAGGGAGAAGTGGGTGGAAGACATAGGGACATGGGAGAAGCTTTCGCAAGTCAAACAACAGCATCTATGAAGAGGAGTGTGCCACCAGGTTAAAGAGGATGTCAGTTGTATTTGCCCATTCATTATTTTAAGTGGAGACTAAAGGGTGAATGGTATACAACCCTTGCCCTTAAGGACAGTTTGATTTTGAAGAGAAAAGTGGGCAGGAATGATAATACCAAGTGGAATAGCAGAGTCAGGTGCTCGGGGAAGTTAGGAAGAAAGATGACTTTCTACAGGAGCAGGCAATGTAAATGTTTCCGAGGGAAGGTGCTGTTGGGCTTAAAGGATTTTTACAAGTTGGACCTATGAAGAAGAGGCCATTTGTTATCAAGTGGTTAGCAGAGGAGTGGTCTGATCAGTTCAGGAGGAGAGGCAAGGGAATGTAGAGTAAGGGAGAAAGTTCTATGGCTTGGGAGCCACACTGGTTGGGAGAATTGCCTACTTACAGGCTCTTGAGCAGGAGATTTCCTGGTAGGCCTTGGAGAAGGAGGCAGAGGAGTCTGACATCTAGATGAAAGTTAGGGAGGATAATAGCCCTGTTCATAAATCTGATATTTCAAAGAAAGAAAAACAAGGCAAAGAAGAAACACTGAATTTGATCTGGTTTTCACTGAGCTTAAGAAGTCAGCTTGAAGGATGAAGACATCAATGGAAAGTTAAAAAATTTAAAGCTGAGGGTGAAGGCCAGTTTGAGGCCATTAGCACGACAAGACTGGACTCTCATTATTGGTAATGTGCCTACAACCTGCTTGATATATGGGCCTTGATAATGGGTGAGTGACAGAAGAGACAAGTGAGAAAAAAAAATCAAGAAATTCCAGGCTTGATGTGTTATTCAAGACTTCAGATTTGGGGGTGAAACTTTTGAAGGAGAACAGAAGATAGAGGCAATGGTGAGACTGCCCAAGGATGGATATTAGAGAAAAAACCGGGCAGTAAGGGGTACTGACAGCAATGTCAAAAAAAGTAGGCCTAGTGGTGGGTGCCGGCAGCTCCTGGATTTGCCTGCAGTGATCCAGCTGAGGTGGGAAGAGAGAGACGGGCCTGCTTCAGGAAAGGTGGGAAGGTGAACTTAACATCCAGGCAGTCTAGTCCTAGTTTACTGAAAACTCTCTGGTTTAGCATGGGAAGTTCCATGTCTGAGGAACAGCTTCCCTGCCCCATCAATCCTAGGCACACTGTGACAGTTGGTTACCCTATAAATGGGAAATCTCACTGACAAGAACCCCTGCTATTAACCTCTTGCATAAGTAACTTTTCTTGCTTTCTTTTTTCTTTTTGGTACAGGAGTGCTTAGCCCCTGAGCCACATCTCCAGCCCTTTTTAAATTTTTTAATTTTTGAGACAGGGTGCTGCAGTCTGGCTGGGCACAAATCACGAGCCACTGAAGCAGGAACAAACTTTATTTCTGAACTCCACCAGCGCACTCCACACACGCTCCAGGGAAATCTGCGGAACCTCCACGCGGCCAGTCCAGGAACCTGCAGCAGGAAATATCCTCTCCAGAAATCCCTCCTCCTGCATTTCCCCAACCAATGGGAACTCTCTGGGAATCCCCAGGAATTCTCACGAGAACTCCAAAGTAGCCTGTGAGAACTCCAAAGTAGCCGCGGAGGCGGATAGTAATGCCTCGCCTGTCAACCAATACTACTGGCAAAATGCCAGGGGCCTTTCCAACTCTGCTGTGGCTCTCAGCAACAGGGTCTTGCTAAGTTCCTTAGGGCCTTGTTATATTGCTGGCTTTGAACTTGAGACCCTCCTGCCTCAGCCTCCCAAGCCACTGGGATTACTGCATGCATGCACCACTACATCTGGCACTTTTCTTGTCAGAGGATCAAGACATTTCTGCTGAGGTCAATGTGTATAATAAAGAACTCTCATCCACACGCTCCATAGCAACCCTGCTGTGTGTCTAAAGGACCTGGACTTACTTGGATGCAGTTGCCTCCTGATGGGCCATGTTTATACCTGAAAGTAGCAAAATGGGCTCCACCTTTGACAAAAAATAGACGATCCATTCTGGCATGGAAGTGAGAGGCTGTTAGCATGACAAGACTGGGCTCTCATTATTGGTAACGTGCCTACTACCTGCATGGAATATGGGCCTTGATAATGGGTGAGGGACAGAAGAGACAAGTGAGAAAAAAAAGATCAAGAAATGCCAGGCTTGATTGCCGCAGTCTGTCTGGGCACAAAATAACTGAGCCACCACACAGCCTTGTAGATTCAAACAGCAACTCTTTATTTCCGAACTCTCACCCACACTCTACACGCACGTTCTGGGAAAATCCACTCCCTTCACCGGGCTCTGCGTACCAATTCTCTCAGGACCCCGCTAGAACTCGTGGGCGCCTGAGGCAGCAGGATATGCCCTATTCCCAGCAGGATCCACCCTAAACCCGGAGCCACCCTAAACCCGGAGATACCCTAATCCAGCAGGATCCACCTAAACCTGGAGCCACCCTAATCCATGAGCATGGTCACCTTTCAAAGTAAAATGCCATGCGTCATTCCTACTTGGCTATGGCTCTCAGCACTTGATGTGTTATTTAAGACTTCAACTTGTTAGGAAACTGGGAACTGATGGCCCTCCGTCCAACCAGATGTGTGCAAACCATTATGTTTCACTCAAGCTCTTGGGAACTCCCTGTCAAAACTATCTACTAGGTATTCGATAGATGGTTCACATATGTTCAGCTCCAAACAAAACTATGCAGGAGAGTTAAGAGAAAAGACACAATGTACAGTTCTTGTTTTAGGGGAATCAGAACTCAGCGTTGAGGTAGAGGTCAGTATCACTGAGACAATAAAAACAATGTCAAGAAAAATCTGAAAAAGGTCCACACGTGGGGCATAAAAGTCAATGAATTCAGAAGAGAGATGTGACTTTTGCTGGGCATTAAGGAACAGAGAAGACATGGAGTCTTGGCAGAGTGACAGAGTTTGTGAGGGCTGGAGACTTAAATCACTCTATGATGGAGCCCAGCTTCACTTCTATCAGTTTAATCTTGCTTTTATCACTAAAGGCTTCTAACATGACAGATGAGGTGCTGGGCAGGAGAACAGAAGTTTCAATTTGCTTTCTTCCCCACAGTCCCTCGCTCCCTGAGTGATGATAGCACCTCTTAATTTCTTTCTCACTCAACTTCCAAACTCTCAATCCAGTTGTGTGGCGTTGGGTCGAGACTAGTGTCATAAGCTATTGTATTATATTAAAGATGATGAAAGCTGGTGCTTATTTCTTTTTTTCTCCCCTGCATATGTTTGCTGAGGCAGAGGAGCTGGAATAATTTCTCTGAGAATTGTTTAATTTCCAATTACAGTCAGATGAGCTGGGATAGACTTTTGTCTTCATTCTGTCAGTATGATGATTTTGTTAAGTCAATTCTACTAACAAAACAAAAGCTCGGGTTCCGCTTGACCTTGTTTGGCTAATGTTTCTGTGTGACCTAACATTCAAGGAGTGACCCTCTCAGCCTCTTCTGCTCAGACTTGAGTTGGATTCTTCAGGGGTTGAGTTTAATGGCCTGAAAGGCAAAAACTAAGCACCCTGAGCAACTCTCTGATTTCCTTTATGAGGCCCAGTTTGCAGCACTTTCTTGGGGGAAGCAAACCTTTTTAGAACATGTCACAATCACTGTGTATTTGAATTTTTGCAGAAAAAGGAGCAATGCAGTTGGATGTGTAGCTTAGTGCAGGAATGTTTGGAAACAGGGTCTGGATAGTTAAAGATGAGTGGCAGGAACCAGCTTGGGGTTGTTCAGGATGGTGAGGGTTATGCTGAATGTGGGGGGCAATGAGGTAGGGTGCCTTCCTCTGAAGGCAGTGGACGGGGTAAGCTGAGGGCTCTGAGTGTTTTGCATGTGGTGATGAAATGCCATCTATCCTTTGGGCTGTGTCTTTCACTGAACTTGCACAGCTGGGCAGATGGTCCAGTTCCTTCCTGTAGGTTGATGTCCCAACTCTGTGTTGATCTAGCACGACTGACATGGAGAAATATTAGAAATAAATAACCTTGAGAAGTCTTGACTCAAGGGACTGCTTGGAAGTCACTGTGTCCAACTTCCCAGTTTTCAACATTGGGTCCTATTCGTGCTCAGTACTTGCCACATAAAGTTTGTTGACCGAATGAATGACTGCATGGGTCTCAGCAAAAAGTTGTTTCTTGAGGGAAAGGGAATGAATAACAGACTTCCCCTTGTCTTGGCAGTCCTCATCATGGTACACCTCAAACATAAAAGCCAATCCAATCTTCCATTGCAGGGACTCATCTCCTTCTTCCCATCGCCCCCTTCCCAGCCTCCAGCAGGAAGGATAATTTGCAAAATCTCAAAGCACGACAGAGTGGGTCTTTGTTTTCTCATCTTTACTAAGCTAGCAGGTCCATTTAATGTGTCTCTGGGCACAAAGGACAGAGTCCTGACCCCTCTATTGCTGCCTGCCTCTGGGGAGAGGCCCTAGAGTCCCACACTCTCTGTCTACTGTGGGAGTCGTCCTGCTGCTCCTTTATATTCCTGTCTAGAATTGCAGAGAAGAGACGTCAGGACTTGAAGACTTTCATAAGCTGACATGTTTAGGGTTATGTTATCGCTTTCTGGAAAGTCTTGTGTTGCCCTTAGTGTTCATGAAAAATCATGTTCTCACCACCTCAGGGGGCCCCAGCCAAACATTTGGTAAATTTCTGCCTGAGTCTGTTTGGAGGGTTTTCACAGATGAAAGATGCATGCTTTACAGCCTCATCTCTGCTAGACTTGGGTGGTGAGTATTTGTTCAGCTTCACACACACACACACACACACACACACACACACACGTTCATGAATATACAGATGGTGGAAATGAAGACAAAAGTTCCTCACAGAGATATAGAAACACTACCAAAATGTGTACTTATGGAGAAATAATTGCAAAAAGTAAACAACAACAATGAACAGTGGGGAGATTTCAGCATGATCAGGTCAGTTCTGGTCCATCAGAGACCTTCCAAGTGATTTTGACTGTGTATCATCATGTTCACGATGGCAGGGTTGTAGCCATATGTATGTAGCTTGGCTCATATTTTGAGCCTTCACTCCTGATCCCCAGAGAAGGGAAAGCTCTGAGTCTAGCTCTGACTGGGCTCAGGCTAGACACTGATGACACTGATTTAGTGTCCAAATTTTACCAGGAGAGTCGGTGCTGTTTCAACAAATGCCAAACCAAACAAATTTGCGATTTAGGGTTTGTAATAGTGTTCCCCCTCAGAAGGGCCTTCCTGGACACTTTTCAAACAGGTCTGATCCTATTGGCTTGAAATTACCACACAGGTGATACTTTGGCCAAACCATGATATCCTTTGGAAAATTTATTTATTTATAATTTATTTACTTCTATTAGAACAAAACTGAAAATATGCCCAGTGCCCAAGGCATCTACGTAAGAGATAATCATCGCAATGAAAATGAATTCCTCCCTTTATCATCTCTGACTATAAAGGAAATGTCCTAGAACAATGCCTCTGAAGGTTGCCAGACCAAAGGATGAGTCTTGTCCATTGTTAAAAGAACATCCTCCCTGTCTGGATGTCTGTTTTTATTAGGAGCCATATATTTATCTTGCATGAACTTACGACCTAACAATAAACTACCTAGCTATCAGACCAATTTCCTACCCCACGCCTTTTACCTAGGCAGCCATGGATCCAGGTGCTTCTGCCGGTCACTAGTCCTGCTGCCTCCCCAGCTGTGAGCACCTGTATCAGGGCATTGTGGGTGCCCTTTTTTGGAGGGGGTGTGTACCAGGGATTGAACTCAGGGGCACTTGATAACTGAGCCCCATCCCCAGCCCTATTTTGTATTTTATTTTAGAGACATGGTCTTACTGAGTTGTTTAACCCCTCACCATTGCTAAGGCTGGCTTTGAACTCGCGATCCTCCTGTCTCAGCCTCCTGAGCTGCTGGGATTACAGGCGTGCGCTGCTACCATGCCCGACCTATGTGGATGCTCTTTTAATTCCATTTTGAACACTTGTCTTTGGCTACTGAGTGAATGGTGAGGAACATAGAGAAAGTGCTTCTAGCTATCCCCAGCAGGGATGGTGCTGACCCCCTTCTCCTCTTTTTGTGACCTCAATGTGGCAAGCACGGTGGCTGTCCAGTGTGAGGATGACCTGAGCTGGTTTATTCCCTACCATCACCACAGGAGATTTCTGTTAAAGTCACACAAACCCATGCTGCACCCTAAAACTTGCGAGCTACAAAAATGCTTCACATTAATTTCCTTTTCACTTTCAAGCCAGTCTGTCCCCTTCAAGTTTGACTCAGGTTCAGGCTCTTGGTGTCTCCTGTTACAATCTTAGCGATCTGGAGAGATCGCGTGCTGTTTGCTCTACCTGGAACAACCTGCCTGCCGGCTGTGACTGCTGTGTCATAGCTGGAGCCTTCTTTCCCTTCAGATCTCAGTTTCTCCTAAAAAACTTTTTCTGACTGCAGGTGCCACACTGCAGTTTTCTGTCAGAGTAACATGCTCATTTTCTTTTCCCCAGAGAGTTAGCTCAGTGAGAACAAATACCAATACTTTTATTGTTCATTGCTTCTCATCTAGCATTTATCCTGTAGTAGGTTATTGATAAATATATCATGTATGTATACACATACATACCTACATGTATATTTGGTGCTGGGGATTGAAATCAGAGTACTCTACCAGTGAGCCAATCCCCAGTCCTTATTATTTCGTATTTTGAGATAGGGCCTCACTAAGTTGCTGAGGCTGACCTCAAACTTGTGATCCTTCTGCCTCAGAGTCCTAAGTTGCTGTGATTATAGGCTTCACCACACTCACCAATAAATACACCTTATTGAATGAATGAATAAGGCTATTGTCTGACCCTCAAAATGACTGGAGCCCTGCATTATTATTATTATTTTTTTTCCCCAGAAAAGATCGGAAACAACCTTGCCTTTCTTGCCCTTGTCATCCTAGGATAGTGGAAAGGAGAGTTAGCAAAAGAGGGAACAGCAGGATACTTTCAGAAAGACTTTAATTATTGTCCAAGAAAAATATTAGTAGGCCAAGCTAACACCTCTGGGCTGAGCCCAGACATGCGTGGCCCTGCCAGCCACCGTGCCAACACTTCCCACTCTGCCTGGCCTGGCAGCCTGTGTCAGAGCCCCTGTTTTCCAGAAGGGTGACCTATTAGAGTTGACTGTAGAATTATTGACACATCATTTACCCTCTGGCACCCTCTCAGCAGGGATTAATCATCCCCATGAGACTTGTTTATGTACTTGATTGATTTTGATAATTCTCAGTGCCTCTGCAGGGGCAGGCCCTTTGCATAGACTCTTGGAAGGCCAGGGTACCTGCTACCTGAGTTGCTCTCAGTAATGCTAATGTGTCCTTCCAATTCTATTCCAGTTCTATTTACTGAACTCCTACAATGTAGGTAAGTGTGGTCATTAGGTGACATTGTCTTGGCTGTTTTCTTTGGAAATCTGTTAACTGTTGCTGCATTCATCTCTAGGTCCCTATAGGTTCTTGGTGGGGTTGGAGAGGAGTGGTGCCAAGGAAGGCCACCTGTTTTAGCCCTTTTCTTCCTCATTTCTCCCTCACTTCTTGTCTCTGGTTCTGGTTGCTTCCTTTCCTTCCTCTGCTTTGTTTGTAAGAATGTACACTACAATTCAGGGGAATCAGTGCCCTTAGCTCTTAATCTGGAAAGTTGGTAGGATCTGATCAGAGTCAGATGTTACTTCAAAACCTTACACAGTATTTATTTTATTATAATTCCTTTCAAGCGATTCTTGTTATAAATGCAGTGTGATTGCCTTAACTGAGCACCTACCATTGGCCAGGTATTCTGAGCCTGGCTTTTGAAATGATTCATTACACATAAAAAACTAGATGCTTCAAAAATTAAGCATAAAGCAAACCAAGATATCATGTTTCCACTTAGTATATACTTCTGTGTACACACACATGTACACGCATGAATGATCTACAGGGGCTTCTGTCAGATACTGAGAGTGAGCTCAAATTCACATGCCCATATGACTCAGCTATAAATGCACATGTAAAGTTAGTTGTGGCACTATGGCGTGTTGGAATGAGCATGCCCAGTCTAAGGAGGTCAGTGGCTGTACAATATTATTTTATTTCAGCTACTCAGGAATGAATTATCAATATTGCCAGCTCTTTTTATCATCCAAGAAAACATAGAAATCCAGATTTCTCATGTGACATTTGCCAAGATTTAGAGCAAGCCATTAGCCAAAGGCAGGGCAACGTGTGTGTGTGGGAGATCCAACCTAGGTCTGAATACAGCTCATAGTTACCAACTCAGAAGACATGGTTTGCACCAGAAATGCCAAATTATTTATGAAAATCTTAGTTCAATTGGAACTGTGGGGCTAATTTTATGAGCTTTCAGGACTGTGGTGCTGATGTCTTGTGGTCCTTGGCTACCATGTTACTGTTTATTCTCTGATGGTCTATTATTCTCTGGAATATTCACCTGATTTGCTGCTTTGCTTGTGGTAGGGACCTCACAAGATGCCTCTGCAAAGTACTCAGAGTCCTGTTGTGCTTTAAACATCCTTGTGTTTCTCTGGCTTGTATTTCTCTTCTTTTCTCTCTGCCTTTATGTGAATCCTGCCTTGCTGGAATTCTGCTCTATATTCTCTTTTTCTATTCCATATCTCATCTCATCTGCTCTTCTACCCTCTAGAATGGTTAGTTGTTCATAAAATCTGTCTATTCTCCTTCTCAGGAACACTAGATGACATTTTTCAGCCTCCCCTGCAGTTAGGGGTGACCATGTAACCACCCAGTGGAGTTTGTAAAGACTGATCTGAACTATCTCCCACATGGGGCTTCCCTACCTCACCTCTCTATAGCCAGTGGCTTGACACTGGTAACCACAGCAACCTTAAAAGCCAAGTGTTGAACATGTCAGAGCCACAAAAATGCAAGAGCCTTGGATCCTTATATTAATACTTGGGAAGAACTTTCTGTTGCTCAGAACATCCTGTTTTGTACATTACATGTGTGAGAAATTAAACTGATACGGCACTGGGGCCATTGTCTGTTTTGGTATGTGTTAGTGAGCTGCTAGATGTCTGCTAGATTGGAAGTAACATAAAACCAGGGAGACTACTCTATTTGTCTTTTCCCAGCTGTGTTCTTAGAACTTGGCATGGATGTATATACACTATAGGTGATCAGTAAATGCTTCTGGAATAAAAAAATGAATGAAAGATTGTCTTCACAGAATTTTGGTAGGAACTTAGCCATCCAAGAACTCCTATTATAACAAATAAAGAAACGTAACCTCACAGAGAGGAAGTGGCTGTCAAAGGCCAAAAATGTAGTTGATTTTAGAACCGGGATCAGCAAGCAGAATTTCAGTGTGTTGTCTTTCAGCAGCCCATGATTCCCTCTATGACAACCATATTTATATCAGCAACTGCTACAGAAAGAAAAGGAAAGTTCCATGCCTTTTCTTCTAACCTATTAATTTCAGCTAAAATAAGTTGCATAGTGACACAGTTCACATGTGAAACATGGTGTGAGTGGACATATGCTTTGCTGGAGCTGAAGCACCTCTGTAAATCATTTAGCAAGAAAGACATACAACTTCTATTTGATCAGCATCTTATGAAGTTAGAGAAGGCATTCTGAAAGAGGTGAACTTGAACAGGATTTGGCCTGGAGGATCCAGTCTTGGAATACAATGCTGGGTACAGAAGTTCAGAGTTGGTAAAGGCTGCTGTTACTGGGGAATCAGAGGAGGCTGGGGAACAGATGGAGCAAAGCTGAACAGGCTATTGGGAGGTGGACAGAAGAAAGGGAAAATGGATAAAAAAGATTCAGATTATATTTGAATTGAAGTATAATATAAATACATATAGACTCCATGTTTTTAAACATTTATGTGGAACACTTTTCCCCACATGTACTCAGTGGAACAGACAAACTCTGTTCCACAAAGACCTTTCCAAAACTCAGCTCCACAATGGAATGGCTGATAGAGACTCTTCTGGAGGTTGTTGTCATTTGCTTGTGGTTTTATAAAATTACAATTCTGTACTCTGTCTTTAACTGACAGATAACATTGCACATTATTATCATGTAGCTGTTTTTTTTTTTTTAAAGGAGAAACCTCCTACAAAGTCCTGGTGGCAACATTAACCCTCACTGTGGCATTGATAGTACTTGGCATACAATCTGTTTGGAGGGAAGGTCCAGGCTCTCCCTGAGCCAGATTTGGATGAGTTGGGACTTCCCTGAATAAACACATTGCCAAGTTCCCCCAGAAAATAACATCGATGTAAGAATTCAAAGGGATGAAAAAATATTTTTCCCCCAATGGTGCTTTGTACTAGTAACTTATTCTTTTGAAGTATAGTGACTCATTTTTGATCAGTGGTTGTTAGAGGAGTAACAGAATAAAAGGAATGGTGGTTCTGAGCCTCATATATGAAGGATATATCTTCTCTAGTCCATCCATTTTCAAACTTGGTCACTGAGGCCCAGATCATGCTGATTCTAATGGATTGGCAGTTTTGCCCCATTATTGTAAAGCAAACCCCTATGTCCCTTGACAGCGCTTGACCCAAATCAAAGGCCATGCTCCCAGGAATCTCCAGACGCCTACCAAGGACAGCAGAGGTGGGGGTGCCTGGGACTGGTGCCATTCACACAATTATTTTAGGACGACTGAAATTTTGAGCTCAGCTCTGGCCCCTGAGAGTCTATGTGACTAAGTTAAGGGAACCATATTGAGTTCCCTTTCTAGGAAACTCACAATTCACACAAGGCTCAATGTTTCAAAAAGGCTGTTTGCCAGATCCTCAGAATATGTAGGACTTTCCTATGCACAGCACCTGAAAAGGTAAACATGGCCAAACCTGGGGAGAGAAGTAGAAAAAGAGAAGTGGGTCTCTATGCTGTGGAAATAACTTGCAGTGGCTGACTTCTCTGTGCTTATGTGTATCCTGTTGCATGTCCAGAAGGGAAGTGGCCTTTCCTGTGAATATTTGTCCTGACAGGCTCTTTTGGAGGATGAGGTGGGGTAGTGAAGGAGAGAGGGAGAGAGGAGTGAAGGATAGGATCTCAGAAGTCAAATTTTAAAGAAAAAAAATTTCACATTGCAAATTGCATAGAAAGCTAACAAATCATAGAAGAAAAGGGGAAACCCCTCATGTCCGAGTTGTGTCATCATGGTATTGAGCAAAGCTGTATCTCTGCAATCTTGAGGAGGTATACAAGAAGTTCTTCTAAGTGTGGGGCAAAAGCTGGGTTTCCTTCTACCTTTTTGAGCTTCCCCATAATTTTTCCACACACACCCCTCTCTCTCCATCCAACATAAGCTACAGCTCTACACGACCGGGCAATGACCTTTCCATACTTTCTAGATATGCACATCATTTTGCAGTTACAGATTCAATAGATATTATCTGCTTCAAGTGTCTTCAGCTTTTGTACAAAGTGTATTCTTTTGAACAAGTTATGCGACACAAATACAGGTAGCCATCTAAAATTATTTTCACCTAATTTACTTTCAAAGATGGATTCTTTTCAAAGAATTTAAAAAAAGAAAGAAAGAAAGAAAAGAAAAGAAAAAGTCCATTTTCTCACTCTTACCTCCTGTTCAGATTTTCCAGTGCAACTTGCATTTGGGCACAGAAGGAGGTTGAACCCAAAGAGGGGGAAAAAAAACAAAAAACAAAACAAAACGTTTGTGAGACTTATGAGCAGATGGAAGAGGGTATTATTTTTAATTAGGGGCTTATTTAGAATGGAAATCTGTATGTAATCTGAAGCGCTGCATGCCCTGTGGTGGACACTCAAGCAGGGAACAATGAGAACCTCTGTTGGAACTTTATCTGAACTGAAACTCTGTTTTCCATACCTCAGTTGTCCAGGTAACCATGTTGTCCAATAGGGTGACTTAACCGTAAGGGAGTTCTCAGGTGGAGGGCAGGGAGACTGTAGGATGGGGATGGGGAGAGAGAATGTGTGAGAGAATGCATCGCTGTTGCAAACTGAGATGGCTTCGTCCCCTCTGTGAAATACTTGTTTCCAAGTCTGGAGTGTATCCTGTTCCCAGAATTCTCTCTGTGTCTTCTGCCAGGATGGGAGAGTCTTTCCCTTGTGTACTTTCCTAGTTCTTCTCATCTTAGCTCCTGTCAAACATTTATACTCAAAAATTAGCTCTCCTTCTCCCCTCCCTTTCTGTTCCCCTCATGGGAATAAGTTGCACGTGGTAGTCATGTCATAAAGCATAGACACATCTTTTTTTTCCATCTTAGAGGTCACATAACTTTCTTGACCTACTTTTCATACAAAAAACACTAGAGCCAAAACATATTTTGCCTCATCAGATAGGGGCTTTGCATGCCCAGTCCTGACTCTTTTCTGTATATTGATATCTCTTAGCAGAGGCACTTCCATTATAGACTGTTGTCCTGGGGCTGGAGATAAAATACCTGACATTTAGTAATAATAGATGAGCAAAGTCTAACAGAGAACAACTCAATGGTTCAGAGATTTGTTTGAAGGTGATCAACATATAATTGTGATTTTCTCAAATCTAATCTGCTTGTGTTCTCTCTTCTTCTTTTGAAATATACAAATTCTTCCTAAATAATATGAGATGTAGGAAAAGAGAATGAGAAGAAATCCATTAGGGCACAAACAGACCTTGGGAAAGATTAAAAATGTACAATCTCTGGGATGTGGGTGCTAGTTTATTAAATAATTTTCTTCAAAGGAACTTATGGTAACAGTTTTACCTGAAGCTGATCTAACTCTATATCAAAAGTCTTAGAAGAAATTCAGTGTGAGTTCTGGGAAAGAGGGGTTGCTCCTGTCTTGGGAAAGGAGGTGGATCAGAAGACAGCCTTGGATAAAGCATAGGAACAATATTTATGAGATGTCAGGGAGAAAGGCAGAGGAGTGCAACTTGTAGAAAATCCAAGACTCCATGTGCTTTGAAAAATGAATTATGAAAAAATTTTAAAGTATTATCAGTGAACTGGGGCCGATTAACTCACGATAGGTAGAATTAAGTATAGAAAATACATTTATCCTTTAATAAATCTTTCTACTTACGAAATTTTGAAAATTTTCACACGATTTCTGTCTTTGCACAACTCAGCCACAGCTGCCATTCCTTGTGATATATAAGAAAAGTAGGTCTGATACAGGTATTCCAGATGTGAAATTCCAATTGTGTTGGTATTTCAACCAAAGGTGTTTGTTCTCTGTAGATAAAATTCCTGACGTTTGTCAATAATGGATGAGCTAAGTCTAAAGGAGAACAACTCAGTGATTCAGAGGGTTGGTTGAGGATGATCAATATGCAATTGTACTTTGCGTGGAGGCCCCACCTTAAAACCCAGTTTTCTATGAGGCCTTGATCAGAAAGCACTGCTTCAAAGATGGAGAGAATCTGTGGTAAGCCCTGGATTCCCTGTGGTGTTTCTAGTAATTATAGAACACCCTGTGGTGTTTAATAATTATAGTAAAAATTAAAATGATCTAATTTCTTGGACTCTAAGTTCCCTATACTTTGTATATATTATATCTTAATTTTGCACAATTCCTACAAGATAGTTGGTATCATTGTCATTAATGTATAAAGAAACAGAAATTAAAAAATATAAATTTTGCCTCTAAAGCCTTTTCCTGATTTGAGGCCACTGTACAGCAACAATAACAACCAAAGCTGATGGTTGTTGAATATACACACACACACACACACACACACACTCACCCCATCTACTCTGGATCTTAGATTTAACAGGCATCTTCACATCACGATGACTGCGACTATGTGACCATGGTGCATGTTGTCATTCCTAGTGCACTTGCGACCAATGCCTTATGCAGAATGATAACATCTGAACTTGGGCTGGGATGTTGTGCTTTGCATGTAGCAACTGGGGAATGCAGAAAACCTGGGGAGTTGACTGAACTGGAAAGGAAAACAATGCATAGTACTTAGTCTTCTGCTAACACAGTGTAAAGCAGCAACAACAAAAGTTCTGGCAAGGACAGGGAGAAAAAGGATCTGTTGATGGGAATGAAATTAGTACACCCACATGAAAAGCAATATGAAAATTACTCAAAATATTCAAAATGTCTCTTTGGATTTTTCACAAAACTTTCTGAATTATTTACCAAAGTATGATAAAACTCTATTTGTACCCCAATACAACAAAACAAACCCATTCTGAAAAAGCAGAGTTTGTCGGGAAAGGCATCATAGGTATTTTATTTTCCCTGTGGGATAGTTCCTGGGAATACTTAAGTTTTACATACATCACTGTGTTCAAATTCTCCAAAGTAGCAAAGATCCATTCCCTGCTACAAATACAGATAGCCTGGAGTAACTTCTCTGTGTATTTATAAGAAGCTTGAATTTAGTCTGTGACTAAAAACTGGGAAATAGGGATGTTTCTTCATCTGTCTCCATTTTGGCAAGATTAGGTCCCTTTTCAAAGACCGGGTGTAGCTATAATAATTTTTTTGTAAATTAAGTAGTTCACCTTTCCAAATTTCTTAGATGATTGTGTATTTTTCTCCTTCCACTAACCTCTTTCATGTGCCTGAAGACAGTAAATAAGATCTTCTTTCAAACTTTCACTTGCATTTATATGTCTTCCTCCTAAAGCAAAGGCAGAAGCCTTTATAGTATGTTCTAGAAGACTAGACAATAAAACAAAGGGAACAGATCCCATTGGGAGAGAGAATTTACCAACTGGATTAGTGATTTTCACATGGAGGACTTAGGTCAGAGCTGAGAAGCTATCAGGGCCTAGTCTTAAACTGCAGTGTGGGGGGCTCCACGCTCCTGTGGGAAATCCCAAGAGTTATATTTGGAATGAATGAGTCAGCGAGAGTGCTTTTCCGGTGCTGGGGATCCTGACTCTTCAGGAAGTCTGTCATCCGTAGGCACATTCCAAAGCATCAGTCTGAGATTGAGGCCTGAGTGGCCTCTTCCCTAAGTCCTCATGTCACATAAGCCTAAAATAAGCTGAGGAAACAGGTTACAAACTATGTGAAAAATGCTCTGAAGAAAGTATTTGCATGTTTAGCTCACTCCTTCAAAGGGAGCGGGTCTTTGCCTTGGCTTCAGGCCCTTCTGCATTCCTGTGTTTGGGGATCTCTGGCATGATCGTCAGAGGACGGATCACTGGAAATTATCCTATTAGTGGGGGGTTCTGTGTTCATTTACATTCATTTTGTAGTCTTTCAAAGCAGTGGACAGCATTGCCTTTTTTTTCTTGTGTGTGTGTGTGTGTGTGTGTGTAGCTGGGGATTGAACACAAGGACTTCTAAATGCAAGGCAAGCACTCTACCAAGTGAACTATATCCCCAGCCCTACAGTTTGGATCTTGCATCTCTTCCTTTTTAGTGACTTCACATGAGGTACATTCAAGAACATTCTTTTGGGCTAGAATTTGTTTTCAGCCATCAGTCTTCAGACTCAAAGTGATTGGGAATAGCATCTTCTCATCTCCACCATGGTCCAGTTGACCAGTGTTAATTCGTGCTGTATTCTAAGTTGTAAAATCTGGTGAGACATGAGTAGGTGGCACCCAGATGGATTTTGGCTTTCCTTTCTTTTGTTGTTGTTTTTTTTTTATTTTATTATCCTATGGTTAATGATTGATATTGTTGGACCAAAATATAAAAAGCCACCATTAGTATTCCTTCCCCAAACAATTATATAAAGAACCAAAAGTCAACTAAAAGGGACATTAGATTAATTGCATTTAGGAAAAAATGACTAAAGCTCTGTGTGCTGGGGTTGAGGGTGTAAAATTGAATAAGCTGTGGCCCCACTCTCATAAGAACCATAGTCCATGTGAGGAGGCGCAGCGGGTTGAGACGAATAAATAAACAATCCACCCTAGCACAGAGGAATAAACCACAAAATATAGAAACAGAGGTTGATTGTGCTGAGAGGAAGAAGACTCTGGGGAAGAACAAAAGGTGACAAAGATGTTGAATTTTTAAGTATAAATGAGATCCTAACAGGCATAATGTGGTGAAGGACATCCCAGGCAGTGGGAAGAATAAGCACAGAGGCTCAGAGGTGTGCAGGGACCCTTCAAGGTGCCAGTCTTCAGAGGTGGCTGATAGCCCGAGGAGTTTGGGGATCCACGGAGGTGAAATGTGAAAGTCAGCGAGGATGAGATTGTGGCAGGATTCCTAGGCCTGGTCTTACAATCAGAGCTTTGTATTCTAGGCAGTTGGGTGGTCCTTGTGGACCTTTAAATGGGAAAATCACGTGACTATCATTGAGATTTCTATCCTTGATTTGTGAGGTAGAAAATCCTGGAGGCACTTTGGCTCTTACCATGCCATACTAAATCTAAAGGGGATATGAAAACTTTAGCACAATAAAATTTTAAAGTAGGCTTTCTCATAGGATTCATATTTAATTTTCTTTTTAAAGAAATATAAGCTAATTACTTTTTCTTTGCTCATATCAATACACTGATTAAAATTAACATTAATAATATTCAGATGATATAGGTAAGAGAGAACATTTTCTCCTGTTTGTTCCTTCCAACTCTTTTTTTTTTTCTTTAAATCAGGGATTGAACTCAGGGATTGCATTCAACCATCTCCAGCCCTATTTTGTACTTTATTTAGAGACAGGGTCTCACTGAGTTTCTTGGCACCTTGCTTTTGCTGAGGCTGGCTTCGAACTCTCAATCCTCCTGCCTCAGCCTCCCAAGCCACTGGGATTGCAGGCGTATGCCTCCATGCCCATCTTCAGTGTAGTTTTAATTTACATTTCTCTAATTTCTAGTCATGTTGAGCCTTTTTTTTTATGTATTTGTTGACCAATTATATTTCTTCTTCTGTGAAGTGTCTGTTCAGTTCTTTGCCAGTGCATTGATTAGATTATTTGTTTTTTTGTATTATGTTTTTTGAGGTGCTCTATCTAAGGTGCAGGTGGCAAAGAATTTCTCCCATTCTGTAGGCTCTCTCTTCACGTTCTTGGTTTTTTTTTTTTTTTTGCTGTAAAGAATCATTTTAGTTTGATAACAGCCATTTATTGATTCTTGACTTCTTGCACTTTATGAGTGTTGTTAAGGAGTTTAGTTCCTAAGCTGACATGATGGAGAGTTGGGCCTAATTTCATTTCTAGTAGGCTCAGGGTTTCTGACCTAATGCCTAGGTCCTTAATTAACTTTGAATTTACTTTCCTGTTAGGTAAAAAATACGGTCTAATTTCATTTTATTACATATAGATTTTTTGGTTTTCCTAGCACCATTTGTTATGTATGTTTTTGATATCTTTGTCAAGTGTTAGATAACTATATTTATGTGGGTTTGTCTCAATGTCTCAATGTTTTCTATTCTATACCATTGGTCTTCATGTTTATTTTGGTGTTAATACCATGCTGTTTTGTTACTGCAGCTCTGTAGTTATAATTTGAAATCTGGTAGTGTGATGCCTCTTGCTTCACTTTTCTCACTGAGGATTGCTTTGGCTATTCTGGGTCTCTTATTTTTCCAAATGAACTTTATAACAGTGTTTTCTATTTCTACGGAGAACATCACTAGAACCTTAATAGGAATTGCATTAAATTTGTATAGCACTTTTGGTATTATGGCCATTTTGACAGTATTAATTATGCCTACTGGATTAGATTTGGATAACAAAGAATTCCTACATTCATCTTATGACCTTGATATATCTGATTGACACAAATCTCTTGCTAGTTTTGAGTTTTCATAATGATACAGACAATTCTGTTATGTCAGAAAAATGTAAATCTCTCAAATGTATTTCTCATATTGTTTGTCTTGTGAGCAAGATCTGTACTTGGGGAGAGGTAAAGAGGAGGAAGATGGAGAAAGGGAGTGAGGTTTGGTAATTGCTCCTGAAATAGTGGAGGACAGATTTGACATCACAGATTTTGAAGGATATTAGTGGAGAATATATTTAGTGTACCTGTTCAATGACTCAAATATTCAACTTGATTTTGATACTAACTTTCTTTTGTGACACACACTGCTCCTCTGTTTGAGAATTTCATGGTGTTTTTTGCTATTAATAGTCTCTATGCTTATTTTATTCTGTTCTGTGTACATTCCAGCCAGCTAGTGAAAAACACTTATGGGAAGATATAATAGCAGTGAATATATTCAATACTTCTCACATGACTAATAAGTGAATGTCCTCTTTTGAGTGGGATTTTGATTTTTGCCAAGAGTTTTAGCCAAGAGTTTTTCTTCCCTTTCCAGCCTTGTTTGGCTTCAGAAAAGACTTGTTTGGCTTTAAGAGATGACTTCTTTGGAATACACATTAAATTAAGTATATAGGTTTGCCAGATTGTAAATGAATGAGTTTTTGTTGGATGTGTAAAGTTAGATTTTCTTTTTCTGCATTTCATTATTATTATTTTTCACTATTTTATTTTCCACCTCAGCCTCAATTCTGCTCCAGTTTCTGCATTCCATTGCCCAGTCATATGCAATCTGGGAAGGAAGTTTGGTTTTTCCTTAAACAAATATCATAAAAGGTTGAGGCAATATTTGTGGATAAGAATCACAGTTATAAAGAATCAAATTTTAAAAGGTTAGATAATTGCTTGGAAAGGAATGAGTGAAAGACTGAATTGATCACATTTAGGAGACCTGCCTCAGAAAGGATTCTTTTCTTGATTGTTTCCTTTGCTGTGAAGAAACTTTTTAGTTTGGTACCATTCTATTCATTGATTCTTGATTTTATGTCTTGTACTTTTGTTGAGAGCCACAGCCAAAGGGGCCCCAGCAAACTTTCAGCTGCCAGCAAACTTCCAGCTGCCAGCTGATTGGCTCCTCTGCGGTGATGCTCATTGGGCTGTTTCCCCGCCCTTTCAGACCACAGAGCTGCTCATTGGGGGACTTTTTTGGCTCCGCCCACGCGACCCAGCCAATCAGCCTCAAGAGCAGGAGTAGTGGGGGGGTTGAGAGACTTGTGGGAAGCCAGTGGTGGCAGTTGGGCTCTGAGGGGATTGTGTTCTAAAAATAAAGTTCATTTCTACTTGATAAGTGGCTCTTGAATTGTGCCCAGCCAGACTGCACATTTGGTAGCCCATATGGGGAACGACTGAGGGTAAGTGATAAGGTAAACTGCTCGTCCCTGAGGGCAGGGCGAGAGGATGGGTAGCCATTTTAAGATTCTTCTTTTGTTTTGTTTCGCTTTTGTTTTAAGTTGCCTATCTCTGGAGATGTGTAAGACAGAAGAAAAACCGCTCACATCTGAGGAAAAACTATTTGCGTCTGAGGAACAGATAGGGAGAAAGGACGGATGGACATTTCAGGAGGATAGAAAGGCTATTATAATGATTTTTTGTTGTTCCACTTTTGTTTCATTCTGTTTCAGTTTTGTTTGGTGTCATCTTGTTGGGTTGTATTATAGTAGAAATATGGGATCAGAAATTAGTAAAAAACAAACTGAAAGAGTGTTAAGTAAATTGTTAGAGGAAGGAGGCATCCCAGTAAAATCAAGAGCAGTCAGGGCATACGTTGATACAATACAAAAATGAAGCCCATGGCTTTTTAAGGAGGAGTTGTTAAATATATCACAATGGAACCATCATGGTGAAGATTTAAAAAGAATAGAAAAGAAAAGCCCAGGGACTCTGCCAGTTGGCACATTGCCATTGTGGACGTTCGTATCTTGTTTGCTTAGTCCAAAGCCTTCAGTTCAGACAATGGTAGAGGAAGGAGAAGACATATTGATTCAAGTAAAAGAGAAGGTCTCTCAAGTTAGTCAGAGGAAAAGATTCAAGTAAAAGAGAAGGTCTCTCCAGTTAGTCAGACAGAGGAAAAGATTCAAGTAAAAGAGAAGGTCTCTCGAGCTAGTCAGACAGAGGAAGAAAGTTTAGAGCAGAAAAAGCCATCAGGGGAAAAGTTACAACAGGAGACTGCTACTAACACTTTTCTATCACCAGAGGGCATAAGTGTCCAACCAACAGTGCCACCTCCATATGCTGGGAGGCCCCCAACCCCCCGTAGTTGATAGATGGGATCCTGAGACAGGACCTCAAATATTAACATGCCCTGTATTTGAGCAGGCAGGAGGGCAGCGAATTCACCATGCTTTAGATTTCAAAACAGTGAAGCAGCTAAAAGAGGCTGTAACAACCTATGGTCCTCAAGCACCCTTCACTGTAAGCATGCTCTTGTACTTTAGGATTCTTATTGAAGAAGTCCATTGTGAGTTGAGTTTTATGCAGGGTGATAGATAGGAATTAAATTTCATTCTACTACATATGGATTTCCAGTTTCCCAACACCATTTGTTGAAGAGGCTATCTTTTCTCCAATGTATGCTTGTGGCGCCTTATTTAGTATGAGATAACTGTATTTATGGCATAACTTTCCTTATGTTCACATATGAATACACAATCAGTGAAACTCCACATTATATACAGTTGCAAGAATGGGATCCTAGTTAGAATAAGATGTACTCTACATATGTATAATATATCAAAATACATTCTATTGTCATGTATATCTAAAAAAAAACAAATTAAGAAGAAAGGGTCATTTTCCATAAGGAATGGCTACCTCTTGGGCAGGTTTTCTGATTACTGGCCTGGTACAGTGTTCTGTTTATTACACCATGTGGGTGTTGAATATTTGTTTCATTTGGAAACTAAAAATGATATTCAGAGACATGAGTGAGATAACAGTATAATAGTGCATTATATTTACACTTCCCCATGTATTTTCAGAGAAATTTTATATTTATCATTACTGCTTGAGCTATTCGGTGAAGTGAAAATAACACTGGACTTAAGAACCAAATGATCTGCTAATGCTGTTAGCACACACTTCTCCCTAGAGAGCTGGAAGAAGCCAAAGAGATAACATAAGTGACAGTCCCCACAGATTAATCAAGCTAAGAACTATGCGTGGGTCCCTTGAAGTCTCTGAGCGTCCTCAATAAAATAAAGGGTGAAGATAGTAAGAGGATAATCTTACCCTTCTTACTCTAATTATTCTGTTATTTTTATAAACTTTGGTAGGTAAGGAGAGTCCAATGGTTAAAAACACTCCTGTTTTGCTCAAGAAGTAGAGCGAAAAGGTAAAGTAATTGGCCTGAATGAGGGTGAGCAATCCAGCGCATTACAGCAGAGCTGGATCTGCCTCCCTTGTGTGTCAGAGGCTGAAGGGCCAATTGTGACCCAGAAGGAACTCCCTGTGGCCTCCAGGCATGGGCATTTGTTCACTGGGTGCAAATGACTTTAGATCATAGAAGAGTAAATTCAGATGCATCCAACAAGACCTCTGATTAGATCTCTAAGAAAAGTTCCTTGCTGAGAGCCATAGCCAAGTAGGAATGACATGGCATTTTTGGTTAAGGTGACCCTGCTCAGGGATTAGGGTGGCTCCAGGTTTAAGGTGGATCCTGCTGGATTAGGGTGGCTCCAGGTTTAGGGTGGATCCTGCTGGGAATAGGGCGCATCCTGCTGCCTCAGGCACCCGCTCCTTGAGTTCTCGCAGAATTCTGAGAGAATTGGTACGCAGAGCCCGGTGAAGGGAGTGTATTCTTCCCAGAATGTGCGTGTAGAGTGCCAGTGACAGTTCGGGAATAAAGAGCTGCTGTTTGAATCTACAAGGCTTTTGTGGTGGCTCGGTTATTTTGTGCTGCAGCCAGACTGCAGCAGTTCCTGAAGTTGCTTCTGTGGGTGAAAGGAAGGTCTGAGCTGCTTACATCTGTGAAGAGCTATACATCCAGGGTCAAGACAGAAGAAAGGCTTTTCAGAGAAGAAAGGACCTGTCAATCATCCAGGAAACGGGGCTATGAAGTTTAGGCTTTATATTTTCAATCCATTCTATTTCCCTTTAAAACCAGTGATCCTTTTTTTGAGCCATGATCTGCTTAGAGAATTTGATGATGGCTAATATTATTATTTCACAAAAATTCACTCTGAACCATCACATTATTCTGTAAATAATTTCAGTGGACTAAAATATCCCCTGAAAATCATACACTGACCTTCTAAGTCATTGTTTATGACAATTTAGCATTCATAAGAATAAATCTGGACTCCATTTTCAGAAATTCCAGTTCATTATATGTTAAAGATTGCTCCCAGAATTCTGAATTTTTAACAAGCACCCACAAGAATTTCGGACTTAAGTGAGCTGGGTTAAACAGTGAAAACCTTGTCATTGATATTTCTGGCTCCCATCTAGGAGACACTGTCTCAGACTTCCTTAGATCTCCAGTGTTTCTGAGAACCTTCCCCAAATTAAAATAATCTTTCTCAGTTTCAATCTAAAAAGGAAATCAAGTCTTCTATCAAATGAATTAGCCCAATTAGAACAGAATACAAACAAAAACTAAGGAAGAGTTTGTTCTGATTGAGTGAGTTTGGCTGTGTTCCTAGCCTGGCTTCCCCAGTTGATCATTCAATTTCTAAGTCACCAGGTGACAAGATGCCTAGCTTCATACAAGTGTGGGCATTCACCAGCTGCTTTCTATAGTAGAACTTCCATATAAAAGTGGGCTAGACTTGGTGAGACCATTCCTCATTTATTCTGAAGCAGTATAATCAAAAGAATAATTGCAAATGGAGCTTAATACAAATGGAATTTGAGACCAGAGCCAACAAACTGGTGGTGAGCAGCAGATCTGTGAACAAGGTGATGATGTCAAGAGGTCAAATTGGGAACTCAGCAGGACTGACATAATGGGTAATGGAGTTTGAGTGGGATGGAGACTGTGAACAGGTGAAGGTGTTGGTCTTACCAGATACCATCCAGCTTAAACACACTACTCTGGATACAAAATGTTCTAAATGAACATTGATTGATCAACACTTATTATATAGAGGTCTAAGATGGTATAGATGGTAGAATTTGTCCATCTTGTTTCTTTTTTTTTCCAGTTGTTGATATACTTTTATTTCATTCATTCATTTATATGTGGTGCTGAGTATCAAACCCAGTCCCTCACACATGCTAGGCAAGCGCTCCACCACTGAGCCACTACCTCAGCCCACCATCTTGTGTCTGATGACCATTTTCTAACAATGAATTTACACAGCAGCAATGAATTTACACAGCAATAAAGAACTAAAGAACTCCTTCTATATTGTTTTCATTACCAACCTTTTTGATTAGAGGTTGGAAAACTTAAGAGCATTAGTGCACATGTTGGGTTTAGTGAGCTACAATACTATGTGTTACAGATTTATCATTGTTTTAACAATCCTTTAATAATGTAAAAACTATTCTTAGTTCTCTAGAAGGACATGATTAAGACATAGGCAGGAATTTGGCCTTCAGACTGTAGCTTGCTGATGCTCCTACTATACTAACAGTAATAGTAAGATTATATTTTATTTGCATTATATTTGATATTTTCTGATAGGAAATATAGTTCAGTGGGGGTAAAATTCACAGTTATGAAAGTTTCCCACTGGAAGTATGTCTCCTTCCTTATAGGAGGGTCTAAAGTTGTAAGTATGAGAAGAACTGTTTTCTAAACTTAGTCCTCTGGAGGCTATCTAATATCCACGTCTGAAAAGAAAGAGATGAACTTGTTTTTTCATTTGACATATAAATTCAGGTGGAATGATGATCTGTTTCTTTGGGGCCTTAATTTTAAAACTGAGCTTATTTTTGCTTACCTTTAAAAGTATAAACACATTCTACATTATCTGATAGATATTTGAGTACAAGAGTACTACCTTAAGATTTGTCTAAGTCCAAGCAAGTGGACATTTGAACATTAAGACCATGATCTTACTGTAACTATTTCATTTAATGAGACTAGAATACAGTAAGTTTCATAAAGGACAAGTGATGTCACAGTTTGGAAAGGTCTTAAATAGAGGGGGAAAAAAGGTTGGATATTGAATCATCACACTATACTTGATATACATAGTAACAAACTAGAAAAACCCTGCAATATAGATGTCTGTTCCATATCCCTACTGGAGCATTAGAGGTTTATTTTCAGCCAAAGAACATTTTTTTTTTTTAATTTTTATTGTTGGTTGTTCAAAACATTACATAGTTCTTGACATATCATATTTCACACTTTGATTCAAGTGGGTTATGAACTCCCATTTTTACCCCATATACAGATTGCAGAATCACATCGGTTACACATCCACTGTTTTACATATTGCCATATTAGTGTCTGTTGTATTCTGCTGCCTTTCCTATCCTCTACTATCCCCCCTCCCCTCCCCTCCCCTCCCATCTTCTCTCTCTACCCCATCTACTGTCATTCATTTCTCCCCCTTGTTTTTTTCCCTTTCCCCTCACTTCCTCTTGTATGTAATTTTGTATAACCATGAGGGTCTCCTTCCATTTCCATGCAATTTCCCTTCTCTCTCCCTTTCCCTCCCACCTCTCATCCCTTTTTAATGTTAATCTTCTTCTCATGCTCTTCCTCCCTACTCTGTTCTTAGTTGCTCTCCTTATATCAAAGAAGACATTTGGCATTTGTTTTTAGGGATTGGCTAGCTTCACTTAGCATAATCTGTCCTAATGCCATCCATTTCCCTGCAAATTCCATGATTTTGTCATTTTTTAGTGCAGAGTAATACTTCATTGTGTATAAATGCCACATTTTTTATCCAATCATCTATTGAAGGGCATCTAGGTTGGTTCCACAGTCTAGCTACTGTGAATTGTGCTGCTATGAACATCAATGTAGCAGTGTCCCTGTAGTATGCTCTTTTTAGGTCTTTAGGGAATAGACCGAGAAGGGGAATAGCTGGGTCAAATGGTGGTTCCATTCCCAGCTTTCCAAGAAATCTCCATACTGCTTTCCAAATTGGCCGCACCAATTTGCAGTCCCACCAGCAATGTACAAGTGTACCCTTTTCCCCACATCCTCACCAGCACTTGTTGCTGTTTGACTTCATAATGGCTGCCAATCTAACTGGAGTGAGATGGTATCTTAGGGTGGTTTTGATTTGCATTTCTCTGACTGCTAGAGATGGTGAGCATTTTTTCATGTACTTGTTGATTGATTGTATGTCCTCCTCTGAGAAGTGTCTGTTTGGGTCCTTGGCCCATTTGTTGATTGGGTTATTTGTTTTCTTATTGTTTAATTTTTTGAGTTCTTTGTATACTCTGGATATTAGGGCTCTATCTGAAGTGTGAGGAGTAAAGATTTGTTCCCAGGGTGTAGGCTCCCTATTTACCTCCCAAAGAGCATTTTGATCACATTCAATTAACTCTAATTTAAATTTTGATGATGACATATTTAATTATGTATTTACATATATTTTATACTGCAATAAATATGTGTATATGCAAATTAAATTAACCCCAATGATGTTAGGAGACTGTAATAGTGGTCAATGTAAAAATGATAAAGGTCAAGAACAAAGTAGCTGCTATCAGGATGGTAAGAACAAGTCTGTATTGGTCTACAGTGGCCATTTAGCATCCTAGAAAAAGGTGTCCCTTCCTGTGGGCAGATGCTACCTCGTGGCAGGCACATGGCCTGATCAGTAATGCTTGGCTGGATTTTAGCCTCACTCTGTCCTTCATCTGAGCACTCCCCACCATCACCCCGGGGCACCTAACCACTGAGCTACATTCCCAGCCCTTTTTTGGTATTTTACTTAGAGACAGGATCTCACTGAATTGCTTAAATCCTTGCTAAGTTGCTGAGGCTAGCTTTGAACTCGTGACCCTCCTGCCTCAGCCTCCCAAGCCACTGGATTGGCTGAGCATTCTTGTTCAGCAGTATGCTCCTGTCCTGAGTAGGTAGGAATGGATCAAGAGGTAACATGGAAATACAATTTTTGAGACTTGCTGTCCAATTAAATCTAGAGATCAAGGATTATTCACTAATCCTTCGGTGATGATTGTTTTAGAACAATATCTGATTTATTGAACCTTTCAGTGTAATCCCAATGGTTGGTATTAACTTTTGAAAAACTCTGGAATGGTTAAGAGCAACAAAACCTAAGAGAAGAGTATTTTAAGAGTAAGCAGCAGCAGCCATAGGAGACTGAAAGATGAATGCCCAAGACCAAGGAGAACCTGAGGACTGAACCACTTCCTCTTTTCTGTGGGTACGTTTACTGGGCATGAATCCACAGTGACCCCTACTGCCTCACAGTGGGTCTGTTCCACTTTGTAGCATGTGGTCTATTGCCACCCAAATGGTGAGACTTTGTAATGGCAGTTTCATCTAGGTGGACCCATCGCTGTGATGCTGGGAAGCACAGAGTGGCCTTAGTAATGATGCAACGGGTAGCTAAGTGGGCACTGGAGAGTGTGTGTGTGGGGGGGGCAACAAGACTGTTGGCTTGCTCATCTATCCTTCTTTATTTATCAGCAGAAGGGAGAGAGATTTATTTTGTGGTCACTAATGTTGGCTACTTATTAGACCTTGCCATCAAGGGCGACAGGAATAGATGAGGGCTAACAGCCATATTCCTTATCCTTTCAGCACTAATGCCTAACTGGGGAAGCAGAGTGCATATCACAGTGCACATACACAGCACAGCATCTCCTAGGGAAATGGTGACTCCTAGTCTGTAGGAGGAATGCCAGGGGAGCATGGCATCAGGCTGCATGAACTTGCATTGTTGACTGTTGAATTTGGATGGAAGTTTACCTTACAAAGGGGCCTTAGAGTGGTGTAAATTGAGTGCATATTTTTGAATATGGAGAAGGGGCAAAAAATGCTTAGTGAAAAGGAGTGTAAATTTAGAGATAAGAATGAGCAAATGGAGTTCAAACATAGCAGAAGAGGTTAGCAATGCTCCTCATCTGGCAAAATATTACTGTTCTCTTACATACTGTTTCCATGCCAGAGGCCCTAAAGCACCAAGTGCATGGAGGTAGACTGCTGCATTAACTGGAGGTTCTAAATATTGAGCCAGGTTTTTTTGCCTTCTTTGGGCCTGATTACTGTAATACTTGGTCTAATTCTTTTCATCTTCAGTCCACAGACTTCAGCATAAGCTAAGCAGGTGGTATGTAATTTTGTCCTCTAGCAGGGGAGAGTTCTTTAGGTATTTTACTTTGAAGCCTAATAACATGTGGCAAAGAGCTTTCAATCAATGTCCTGAAACTACCAATCAGGTTGATGTTTTGTGTGGTTGTAGTATGAAGAGATTCAAGGATAGTTTTCATAGCATTCTATTTCTATAATTGCAGACATTCAGTGCAGCCCTAGAACAAGTAGTAAAACATTCTCAAAGACAATTTAGTGATGAAACATCAAGTCTTCCTGGCATTAACAGGCTTTGGGAGGATTAGCTTAGTAACAGTTACATAATGTGTGATTTGTGGCAATGAAAATTCTAAAAGGGCCAATTATTGCATTGTAATGGATGTACCTTCAACATAATGATACATTTGCTCTGTTGTGGTATTCATATATATTGAAATGAGGGCCACAAATCATCACTGCCCTCAGGAATCACATTGCAGCCCTGAGAGCCTGCAGGTACAGAGAGCCCAGAGCAGAGAGCCCAGAGCATGTGGGCCTAGGGGCGGGAAGACCATGGAATCAGAAGAGTCTTATCTCCATTGCTTGCTAGGCAACCTTGGGTGACTTAACCATTCTCTAAGCTTCAATTTGTCCCTCAACAAAAGAGGTGATGTTAGTGTGTACCTGTAGTGATGGTGACTGATGAACAGAACACACATAGCAGTGTTAGGCATAAAGTTAAATGCTTACTGATATTAGTTTTCTTATTATTGTTGAACTTGTTACCCTCTTAGATTACTTGTGTCCAGAATTTAAAGTGGACACAATTATTCCCAGGAATGTTTTAATACTTATAGAGCTGAGTTCTTCCTGAAAGATAGAGTCAAAGTGCACCATTGTGAAGAATTAATATATCTCAACTAGGAGCCAAATGTTTGGGTACTACCCCTTTTTAGCTCAGCTGCCTAACACACATTCTGAGCATGTCCCAGTTTTCTTACTCCATTCCCAGCAACATCTATACTTAGGAGCCTTCAAACTGAACCACCTTCAGCCTTTTGCACAGGCTACCATTTCAAATCCAAAGTCACCAATTCCAAATCTTTTTATTAAGAGGAAGTCTTTGAGATGTTCTCTCGGTTGTTCCAGACGGGGCCAGTAACATGTTGAAATCCTCTTCAGCTGAATGTGGGCTGAATCTAAGATACTTGTTGATGTGGTCAGACCGTCTGAATTGAGGACTGGGCTGGATAATCTTTATCATGTGGTCACATACCACTTCTTTCATTCTTGGAAACTGGCCTGCCTCTCCTATGGGCAGAGTTCCATTCTCACTGCGTGATGACCAGCTCTTCTGCCTGCTGTACTGACCTTGACATTGCTGGTTCTGATTGCTTGTGAGGTTTGACTTTGCAGTCTGCTTGTGTTGGGCATCCCTTTCTCCGGAGCTCTGAACACTCTGACGTTAAGATGCCAGAAAGATCAGGAGGAAGCAGCAAAGAAATCTGAGGAGGAACCTACCAAAGCAGGAGATAAAAACCCAGGAAAGCATGCTATGCAGGAGTCCACAGGAAGAAACCATTTTAAGAATGACGTCAAATGCCGCTAATAGAGAGAGTTAACTAAAAATTATTTGATGGATTTGGCAGTACTAATTAGCTTAGTTCTAAGTGTTAGTTTTATTTTCTCTTTCATTCTTAGAGAATATTATGTGTTGTTTTTTTTTTTTTCCCAAATGAGAAAGAACTTAAGATTCAGGATATTTAGTCTGTTCAGAAATACACATAGGGAAAGTGGCAGAAGTGAGGCCTAAACCGGTTTTCTGAGCCCCATTCCCCTACCTCTCATGCCAGGTATTTGCATTAAGTCATAGATTTCCTTTTCCTAAGAATTCATATTAGAAGCCTCATTATACATAGTGAATGTAAGATTTTTGTTTTACTTTTGCAAATTTTATGTGTCAGGGATCTGGTAGCATATTTTTAGGAAATCCCTGTCCTTTATGGAAATAAACAAGACCTGAGCATGATGGTCTTCAATATGCAACCCTTCTGAGCATGGAAAGAGGAAACTGTGAGGAGGAAGAAGGCTGAAGTGAATCCTTTTCCTGATGACATTTAGCTGTCCTCCCCCAAAGAGATTTCTGAGAAGGTCAACATGTATTGGCCTTGGCAACTTGGTGTTCTAGGCCATGCCACAATCAGCTGATACACAATCTGGGACTAATGAACTCAAAGACTCTTGGAGAAGCAAGACCTGAGTACAGAGTCTGATTTGTTTCTGTTTTCTGTAAGTAAGCAAGTATTTGCAAATGATGGAGTTCACCTCAATCTCTAGACTCCCTCCTTAGTTTCAGATTAGTATCTTTAAAGATTAGAGTATATGCAGAAGGTTTGGATGAGAATTGGTGTACAACATTGAAGTACTGGAATTCAGGCACTAACCTCAAGTGATTCCTTCACAGCTCAAAGATTAATGTCATAAAAATGAAACATTTCAATGAGAATATCTCAGGACCTGATAGTTTCCCTGCTAAATGCTACCAAACATTTAAGAGCAACTCATGCCAATTCTTCCTAAACTTTTACAAAAAAATTGAAGAGGAGGGAATATGTCCAAACTCATTTTATGAGTCCAACATTATCCTGCTACCAAAACCAAACAAGTCCCATCAATAAGTGAAAGCCCTGGCCAATACCTGATGCATATAGATGCAAAAATCTCCTACAAAATACTAGCAAATCAAACTTAGCAGCACATTAAAAACATCTTTCACCATGATCAAGTGGGATTTATCCCTGGGAGACAAGGATGATTCAGCATACACAAATCAATAAATGTAATATGCCCCATCAACAGAATGGACAAAAACCATTTGATCATCTCAATAGATGTAGAAAAAAAAATTGGACAAAATTCAACATCAAGGCTTTTTGTGATAAAAAGGCTCAGAAAATTAGGAATAGAAGAAATATACTTCAACACAATACAAACCATACAAGACAAGCCCATGGCAAGAATCCAACTCACTGGTGAAAAATGGAAAGATTTTCCTTTAAAATCGGGACAAATGAGCATGTTCACTCTTACTACTTCTATTCAACATAGTCCTAGATATCCTAGCCAGAGCAGTGAGGTAAGAAAAGGACCTTATATATAGAAAAACTTAAGGACCTCAACAAAAAACTATTGGAACTAATAAATGAATTCAGTGAAGTTGTAGGAAACAAAATCAATTCACAAAAATATTTAGCATTCCTATACACTAACAAAGAACAAGAAATCTAGAAAACAAATGCCATTTACAATAGTCACAAAATAAATGAAATATTTAGAAATAAATTTATCCAAAGAGCCAAAAGACTCGTACACTGAAAATTATAGAACATTAATGAAAGACTTTGAAGAAGATATAAAGAAATGGAAAAATATTCTATATTCATGGATTTAAAAAATTAATATTATTAAAATGTTCATATTTTCTAGAGCTATCTACAGATTCAATGCAATCCCTGTCAAAATTACTATGATATTCTTTACAGAAATAGAAAAATAAACCTAAAGTTTGTATGGAACCACAAAACACTCTAAATAGCCAAAGCAATCTTAAGAAAACACAACAAAAGATGAAGACACTGATTATCTGATTCCAAAAAGTACTACAAGGTGTAGTATTCACAACAGTAAGGCGCTGGCATGTGAACAGTCTCATAGAACAATGGAACAGATTAGAGAGCCTGGAAATAAACATGTACATTTATTGTGAATTAATTTTTGACAAAGATCCCAAGGATACAAAATGGGGAAAGGAAACTTTTTTCAATAAATGGTGCTGGATAGTTACTTGCAGAAGAAGGTTTCACTATCTCATATCATAATCTTGTATCATTTGTAAAAATCAACTCAAAATGGATTGCTAAGAGCCATAGCCAAATAGTAATGATGCATGGCTTTTTTGGTTGAAAGGTGACGCCAGCAAGCCATTGAGATGATATGATTATGTTAAGATCTGCATTCAAATGGATATTAGACCCCTGCTGTCCACCTGGGCCTGCTACTTTGGAGCTCTAGTGGGACGCCCAAAGAGTTCCCATTGGTTGGGAAAGTGCGGTAGGAGGGAATTCCGGAGGCGGGATTTCCTGTTGGGGTAGTGTGTTGGGGAGAACGCTGCGTGTGTGGTTCGGCATATTTCCCGGGAGAGTGCGTGGCATTGGCAGGAGTTTCATAAATAAAGTTTGTTCCTGCTTGAGTGGCTCGTGATTTTGTGCCCAGCCAGACTGCAGCAGTGGATTAAAGACTTAAACATTAGACTAAAATTGTAAAACTATTATAAGAAAATGTAGGGGGAAAGATTTATGGTGTTGTTTGGGACAATGATTATTCTTGCTATGAACAGAAATAAAAATAGACAAATGGAATTATATCAAACTAAAAAACTTCTGCATAGCAAATGAAACAATTAGTAGGATGAAGAAACAACCTACAGAATGAGATGTATCTGACAAATGATTTTCAACATGTATCTGACAAGTGATTAATATCCAAAAAATATATTAAAAACTCAAAACTCAATAGCAAAAACAAACAAAACAAAAAACAAAACAAAACAAAAAACCCAAAACCCCAAAACCAAAACAAAACAAACAAAAAACCAAGTAACTGTTAAAAATGGATCAAGGATCTGAATAGATATTTCTCAAAAGAAGACACATATATGAACAACAGGTATATGAAAAACATAGCTAATTGTCAGGGAAATACAAATTAAAATCACAATGAGTATCTCCTCACTACTCTCAGGATGGCTATTATCATAAAGATGGAAGATAGGATAAGGATATGGAGAAAAAGGAACCTTTATGCACTGTTGGGAGGAATGTAAATTAGCACAACCATTATGGAAAACAGAATGGAGGTTCCTCAAAAAATTAAAAATGGAACTATCATATTATCCATCAATCTCACTATTTAGTATATATCCCAAGGAAATGAAATCAATGTGTTGGAAAAACATCTGTCCTCCTCTGTTTATTGTAGCACTTTTCATGATAGCCAAGATACAGAATCTACCCAAATGTCCACCAATGAATGAATGTGGTGTATATGTTCAATGGAATATTAGTCAGATCTAGGAAAGAAGGAAATCGTGTTATCTGTGACATGAATAAAGCTGGAGGACATATGTTAAGCAAAATAAGCCTAGCACAAGAAAACAAATACTGCATTATCTCTTACATGTGTACTCTGAAAGTGTCAAACTCATAGAACAGAGCAGAATGATGGTTGTCAGGGCTGGAGGTTGGTGGGCAATGGGGGAGATGGTCAAAAAATATAGTTCAATTGGAGGGTAAATTCAAGAGCTCTGTTCTATAACATATACTTGGAAATTGCTAAGAGAATAAATTGTAAGTCTTAACATAAAAAATGATAAGTGTGTAAGATAACGTATATGTTAATTAGTTTCATTTAGCCACTTCGAAATGTATATATATTTCATAACATGTTATTCATTATGTAAATGTATAATTTCTATTTTTCAATTAGAATAAATAAATAAATTTTTAAAATGATAATTTGCCTATAAATTTAGAATGATGCATATAGGACTTCTATCATAAGAGACTTAAAAAAAAATTTGTCTGCTTGTAGGCCCAGATGGTTAAGTGGACTGAGAAATGTTTCAGATATCATTTACTTGAGGATAAGAGAATAAGAGGAAAATTAATTTGACCAAGTGATTGTTCTCTATTGCTTTTGTCTAACATAGACATTTTTAATTATTTTTCTCACTGAACAAAAAAATCTACTTGGAGAAAACAACCTGCAAATAACTGGAACATGTGCAAATGTGGCTTGTTTCTCATAGATATCAAGTTCACAGTTACCCACCAAATAAGTTCAGGTCGGATATTTTCTTTCTGTATTTCCTTTGCTTTTCCAAAAGCTACAAAAGACAATTGTCATCATGAGCTTCATCAGAACCTGAAAGAGTCACTAAATGTTTGGCATCATTGACACCAACAGTAACTTTTAGGGTATTGAAGACTGAAAAATACATCTTAAAATTTAATTTTAAGACTTAAGATAATATGCTAATTCATGATTCTAGAATTGCAAAATGCTAACAAACAGAATTTATTGAAAACCCAAGATTAATTAAAACCACCCAAGTCATGAGCCATTTCTAAGTTGAAATGGCTAGTCTGAATACTTTAAAAGTAGAAACTTATGCTCAATCAAAGTGTCCAGGCCATTCAGAGCCCAAAGAAGGTCCAAGACAACCACAAAAATGCTGAAAGAAGCCCACAGCTTTGATGCAGAGCCTCCATGACTGTACCTACTGTTTGTGAAAGTGGTTGGAAAACAGAGCTCAAGCCTCCAGGGAACAAAACCTCCCTGATAAAGTACCACAAGTAGCTTCTGGAATGGCAGTGACTCAAGTGGATTCTGAAGGATTGAAAAACCTCCAGGATACAAAGTACAAGGACTGGTGTGTAGCTTATTGGTTGGTGCTTGATGTATTGGTCTTGGCTGGGTGGGGCAGCATGTACAGTCCTTCAGCTGGAGTGGAACGAGGAATTCATCCATGATTCTGCCATTAATGAGCTGCCCATCATCTTGGCCCACTGAATCTGTCAGTGGTTCTGTTTCCTATGAGTAAAAAAACTGTGGCTGCCTTTCCCAGGATTAATGAGGTGGTATTCATAAAGAGCATTGTACTCTTAGGAAGGAATGCTCTGTGGCAAGACATTATAGGGCAATAATATTAAGCATGTTTAAAACATGTGCCTGCCATTACGGAATGGAAGCTATGGCTGAACAGTCTTGTATCTCAAATGTAAACCCAATGCATATGGAACTGTTTAAGGGTAACAGATGACGAACTGAATAAATGAAATAGTTGATTATTATGCAAAAGGTAGTTCATGCTTAAAAAATGCTTTATGCCTGCTATTTCATCCTCAATGCACTGAAGACATACTTGAGCAATTCCATTTAGATAATCACTGGCCATTGAAGGCGGAAATTAGAAATGGAAGGAAAGATTGGGTCATTGAGTCTGTTTCCCAGGAGACAACATGGAAGAAGCAATTCCAGCAACAATGCTTGCATGCTCCCGCTGTGTTGTAAGCCAGCTTCACATACTTGCCTCTGTAACCGTGGCTGTGATAAATACCAGGCTGCGTCTGAGGTTGACTGTCTCTTGACTCACTCAGTAGCTGCTCAGAATCTTTTCTACCAGCAATGCAGAAACTTCCCGGATGAATGAGTAATTAGCAAGGCTCTGTATTCAGGGGAGCACCTGAGACGGCTCCTCTTTGGACATACCTTCTTATTCCATCAGACAGGTAAAAGACAGCTGCCTCCTAAAGAAAATCTTTTTCTGTATTTGGGGTGTCTATTTCATAATCCACTAGCTAAAACCAGATTACTCTCTTAACTAAAAATCCTCTAGTGGATTCCCATTGCACTTAGGACAAAGATGCCATCTTTTTTACCACAGTTGGCTTCTAACTTTCTCTTGCCAAGACCACCCCTGGGTCACCATACTCTAGGTGGGGCCTGGGACTCATTTCCACCTTAAACCTTTGTGTTTGATGCTTTTCCTGGCTAAACAACTCTGCCCCATATCTCTATGTACTGGAAACCTCTTGACAGCTTAAATGTCCTTTACTCTAAAAGACCTTCCCCTGACTGCCTGATCCAAAGCCCCAGTGCCTCCTTCATCCATTACCTCATCTTACTGTTCTGTCAAGCACTTACCCTAACTGTAATTATCTTGCATATTTTCTCCTTGCTCATTGCTTCCTCATCATGTAAATGGAGCTTGGCTTTCTTCTTCCCATACAGAGCGCTTATGCACAGAAGGACACCTAGAACATAGCTGATTCTTACTAAATATTGCTTTCGTGGGTGGATTAACTGGCAATGTTCCCATTTGGATTTACAAATTTTAATGGGAATTTTTATATTAGTAGTTGTGACTAATTTCACATGGTGCTGTTTGCTCTAAGGAAGTCTTGATCTAACCTGTAGTTAGGGTAGCATTGGCTCATTCCACTCATGGCTGAGTTTGAAGGGCAAGAGAGAACTCAAAAGGTATGAGATCCAGAGGGACAGCTATTTTCTTTTTTTGGCCTATTCAACATGAATATATTTCTTATTTAGTTTTGGTTTATTAGGCATATGGAGGGTGGCACAAGAGAGCAGAGATCAAATCCCAATCATTCTTTCCTTTATCAGTAGAGGCTTTAAAGAAATGCAACCTCTCTCATTTTGTATTTTCACATATTGCCTGCCTGATCTATATGTACAAGGGGGGTTAGAAATCAGTGGGATAATGTGGCTAAAAGCCTTTCGCACCTTTAAAGTACTATTTGGGTGTAAGATATCACACTGTACACATGAGTATCTGGAGTAGTATATCTGTTGCTTCCTCGCTATGTCATCATTTTTTATTCCTCTTTATATCTGTAGTACCCCATGTAGTAGATACTCAATAAACTGCTAAGTGAATGAATGAATGAGTACCATTACTATTCCTACCTTTCTCTTAGCCAGCTCCTACCTCCTCATTGTGTTATTGACTTAGCAATTTTTTTTTACGCATTCTCTCTCTGCTAATGCATTAGACATTAAACGGTACACTTTCACTTAAGTTAATTTTTGTGTGACTTCCTGTTATTTTTGTCAGTGAATTGGGTCTGGAAGTGGGTTTCCAGTATCCTAGCCACTGTGAGGGAGAAGGACATCTCTTCCATAAACAGAGTGAAGGACAAGGATCACGCTGGCTAAGACCCATTCCCTTCTCCAGTGTCCGCTTGGGAATGTTTGAAACTTTCTACTTAATCAGAACCCAGCCCACTCTAATCTATGTGCCGTAACCATTGATGAAACTCTGAAGTCAAGACCTTAGTGAATCATGTCCTAGTCTGTTGGGCAATACCTTTATTTTAGGATTTGAGTTATTTGTAGATTGCCCTTTTTTGGTCTAAATGAGCAACACTGTTTATTTCCATTTTGCAATAAAAAGGTATTGGCTATTTAGCCAGAAAGTAAATATTTTCACTCCGAATGGCTTTCTGGACATTTTTCCAACAGTGTTTGATTTGAAGCTGCAAAACGCATTACTCTCCTTCCCTCCACCCATCCCCCCACCATTTCCTTTAGGTGGATCAAAACCAGTACTTCAAAAAATAAAGCCAGTATTTTTTGATTGCTTTTTTACCATATGAAAGCACCAGAGAGGCTGAAATAAACCCCCAGTTGGTCCCAAAATGCTGCCATCAAGGAAAGTCTGCCAGCCAACCAGGTGTTCCAGAATGCTGGCTTGCCTTAAACCAGCCTTCCCAGAGACTGGCATTGAAATACGTCTGGGCTTTGGTATTTTCTATGTAGCTTAAAATGCTATCATTGGGCGTATTTATTAGAATGCTCAAGAAATTTTGTACAATAATCTGCATAGTGATGAAGTTACGCGTGTCTTAGACATGTTCTCCAGGCCTAGACTATTCTTTTTGCAGACCTTTGGGTTCTGTAAGTTGTTTTTAAATTTCCTATTTTTCCACCTGAATGTAGTCCCCACTCTCCATTTATTTTACTATGCTTTTCCAGTTTGTTTCTTTATGCATAGAAAACCTTAAACTTTTGCCCTTTACACAATAATAAACCCACCAACCTCCCACATGCGCAATCCCTTCCGCACACCAAAATAAAATCTTAAAATCTTAAATTTAAGAGCCTGATTTAATTTCCAGCTGTAATTTACTATCAGTAGCTTGGCTGTCCTTTCGTTTAGTCATTTCTCTGCCTGGTTCAACTCAAGACGTTCAATTCCCGATTGACTCATAGTCTAGGTATTTAGTAGGAGATTTGTATCTTTCCTTTTAATTTTGGTGACATTACTTAGATATATCCAGGCGTTCTTGAGATAACTGATGATAGGCAGTCTTTGAAAGGCTTTTTCTTACTTTTTAATAACAGCAAGTGATAGCACTTCAATAAAAAGGAGTAAAATAATATGTCCAAAAAGAATCAGCACGAACAAAACAGCAATAGCTTGGGTCAGATTCCTCAAAAGTGAATGAATGTTTTCTTCTAATTGCTCCGTAGTGTTGTGTAGGTGGAAGAGGAAGGATGCTTTGTATGAGTGACCAAAATTTGCTGCCCTATTACTAGAGAGGGCTCACTCAAAACTTCCCAATATTTTTAGTGGTAAGAAAAATACTCCATGCAAGGCAATTCATTTCGATTTTATGAATTTTGAAAATGTTGTTTGAACTTATGGAAAAATCCAGCCAGAACAAACCTGTTTGTTCTCTCCCAATCAATAATATACATTGGTAAATTAAAGATGCAGAGGACTCCTGTATGGAAAAGCCATGTTTCATCAGGTGTTTCCCACATTTTTAGTCTATGAGATTCTCATCTCATAGAATATGACTTAACATCTCATAGAAAATGTCCATATAACAAGTTAAAGTTCCTGACTATTCCAAAAGCAGAGGGTGGGTTCACTTGGGGCAATGTATCTGGAAGCTGTGTGTTCTTGAGTAGTGAGTCTCTGCTGGAAAAAGGGCAAGGCTGAGGGGGGTGGTGGTGGTGGACATGTACCATGTGACCTTCAGCAGGCATGCAACATCATCCTTCAGTGAAGTCGTGCATTTCCAACTTAGTTGGACTTTTGAATCATATAGTTGTTTCATCCTGCTTTGAAGACAGAAGGACTGAGTTTCTATTTCCCAAAATATATGAGAACAACCAGCTTTCTGACTCATTAATTCAGTAATTACTGCATGTATCCCTGGTGAATATTCATAATAATATTGCTGTAAAACAGGTTCATATCATTTGTCATTGTTTTCCATTTAAGCTTCATCAGTCAGATTCCCTGCAAGTGACACATCCACACACACACACACACACCCCACTCATGCATGCATATCTGTTTCTCATTCTGTAGTGACATGTAATGAAAGGTTATTGTGAACCTGGGCTATATATAAGACAGCTGCCCTGCAGATGTTCTCGAGTTGGATTAAATGCTCTACACATGAACACTGGCTTACATGAGCCTGAAGTTCTCACCCTGACCTCAAGCACTTTAACTCCTCATTCCCCTTCGATTTACTTTCAAACCAAATGATTAAGGAACAATATGGAAACCATATGGAAAATGCTCAGTGAGTTTTCTTTCTTCTCTCTCTCTCTCTTTTTTAAACACAAAAACAATGAGGAAAAGCCAGTGCCGAAATACTAGGGCCAACCAGTGGTTTATTTTGAAGTTTACCAGAGATACTAGGGAAATTTACCAGTACATAGATCACATTTGGAAGAGTCAGATCAAAGGAAGAAATATGGAGTGTCAGACCCTGGCACTTCCCAGGTTGAATCTTCAAAGAGCAGTGTCTAAAGCAATTTGAATTCCTTGTCCATGTTGCATTTTGTGTCATTATTCTCTTCCAAATAGTCCTTGAAACTGAAAGGCATATGATCTGTGTGAACAAAGATGCAAGCTATCATCACATTTTAGAAGTGCAATTGCCAAATAGCTTTGGACTTGTATATTATTGGGGGAATTCATTGATCTCCAGAAAGGTTTAAATCCATGGTAGTAAAATAGCTCAGGGCCTTTACCCATTCTAAGAATATTCTCTAATTTAATATTACTTTAAATTATTTTTCCTTTGATTTTCCAGACCTACCCCAAAGGAATAATTGTCTATAACTCTACACATCCTGTTGGCAATGAGGGAAAAGTGAAAAAGGACTCTTGTGTAAGACAGGGTATGAAAAATGGATTAACACACAAATGGCCTAGACTTGATATCTGCCAGAATGTTACAGTTCTCAGGCTGATACATGTATCTGAGACAAGCCTGTGACCTTCTGAAGTTCCAGATGGAGGCCTATGGTTGCAACACTTCATGGAGGATGTGATTGACATTTGTCCTCAAACTTCTCAAGGATCTGAAGTGTGATAAGATGGAGGAAAATGTTTGTCCCTTGATCTCTATGTTTTTTGCCTTTATCACAGACCTGCTGAATCCATAAAAGAGTAAAAACACTTCATCTTGTCTTCTGCTGCCATATCTTTCCTCTGTTCTGCTCTTTAAAGATTCTAAGAGGAACTTCCAAGTCTAGAAAAAAAGGGTAGATGGACTATATGCCTCTCACTTTGAATCTCATAAGAACATTACCCAGGATTTCCAAAAGGCCAACATGTTGGTAAACTATGTCAAATGGCTTTGTGATTGCTTTTTTGAACATTTTAAATGCTAGGGGCATCTTTGGTTGGTTCTACTTGCACATGAATCATTTGATTTGACACGAATGCAGTGATCCTTTCCCATTTTATTTTCTAGAAGATAAGTGTTAACAGCCATTTGGGAGTGACTTTCAGAAGGGAACATACAGCAAAGGTTTATTTTGACTTAACTATGAGGGCAAGGCTCTGATGTTACACAAATCAATTGTGACAAACCCACTTCTGGCTGTGTATTTGGAACTGAATCCCTCTTCCCTTGTATTTTGTGATCTCACACTCATTCTGCTACCATCTTGGACTTCAACTTCCATCTGAATGCCAGCATTCATTCACTTCTATCCACCCATAAGGAAAACACCAAAGCATTTGTTTGACCGCTTGCATTGTCAACTCATCTACATGCCATGCTTTGTGCTTTGGGTCAGCTCAACAAATAGTGTTGCCACTGCCCAGAGTTGAGTGAAACAATCCTTTCCTTCAGAGAGCCATGGGAGATCCAGATCAGGACAAATGGTGAATGGCTATTCTTGGCATCTGCATTTTACACGTGCTTGAGTAATCTCTCATTTACCTATCAGCCCCCAATACAGCAGATTTCATGAAAAAAAAAAAAAACCATGAAGCTGAATACAAACAAAACAAATGGTTTTTATTCTCTCTTGTCTTCACATCTGTGGATCAAAGGCATTAAAATATTTCTTTTTATTTATTTTTTATTCAAAAGTCTCCTAGGATCTTTTCACTTTCAAAATTTTTCAAAGTTCACAGTGTGGCAGCTGAATTTCCTTACATGATTGTTCTTTTTGTTTAAAAATTAAAAGCAAAAGACTTTTCTTCCACTCAGTTCAAAACCCTTATTTTGTTAAGTTTGCAAGGGTTATTACCCTTCTCTGTAAAGTTCATTTAAATTAATCCTTACTAGTTTAAAATAAGGTTAACGCATATATAAGGGTCACACACAAAGCTGTTTTGACTAAATATGTGACATTGCTTGTAAATGGAAAGAAAAGTCGAAACTCTCTAACACCCATAAATTTGAGATATGTATTTTGTTAAGTAATTTGGGTGAAACCTCTTCTTTTCTGCTATGCATAGGTATCTCTAGATAAATGAACAAACACAGAACTAAGAAGGAAATTCAACTGAGAATAAGTACAGATGTTTTTCAATGACAAACATGGCTTAGTTAGACTTTGCTGCATGCTGTTCCTATTTGCATGTCTTTTTCTTTGGAATGTCCAACACATTGCTGTGGTGGATGTTCTGTCTGTTAATACTCCGTATTTGATTCCTTTGAAATTCACGCTCATTTTGTGACAATGCTGACTTCTACTAGTGGTGGCTAACATGAGAAAGATGAATCCTACATGTTGTCTTAGGTTTGTCTTTTCACATATTCTAATGTATCAGAGTATGGAAGAGTGGTAGGAAACCAGAGCAGGTGGGGAAGATCTGTGGAAAGTCATTGCCCATCACTCTCTCTGTGGGGTCTCATATAGCCTTCAGAGCCAGGTATGTGAAGTTATGTTTCATCTGTCAGTGTGGAAAATTTCAGAATGAGCATCTTCTAAGAAATCCCAGAGTAATAGCACCCTTTGTTACTTGGAATGCCCTTGGGCAAGTCTAGAAGAGTGATAGAAAAGCATACTAATGTTTTTCTTTCTTTTCTTTTTATTATTATTATTTTTTGTGTGGTATTGAGGATTGAGCCCAGAGATGCTCTACCACTGAGTTAATCCCCAATCCTCCTTTTCTCCTCCTCCTCCTCCTCCTCTTCCTCTTCTTCTTCAATTTATTTTGAGACAGGGTCTTGGTAAGTTGCTCAGGCTGTGCTTGAAATTGTGATCCTTCTTCCTCCTGAGTACCTGGGGTATGGGCTTGCGCCACCACACCTGGCAAGCATATTGATTTTGAAGAGAGGAAAAGAAGACAGTCTTTACATCAGCACCTCAGGAAACAACCAGCAGTTTTTTCCCCTGAGATCTTAGGGGCTCAGCAACTATGTGCATAATGATATTAAGGACTTTGTGAGTCATAAAAGTTAAAGCCATGTCCAAAGTCAATGTGCATCCAACCTGTTCTGGATTATAAGACTCTTGGGGGCAGGATTTCCATTTTAAAATCTCTGAATTCTGCAGGATGCTTAATAGTGAAATAATAAAATGCTAGCAATGCCAGCAGCTAACAATTATGGAGTGATTACTATAAAACAAGAAATATACTAGGTACATTATATATATATATTTTATATATATGTTTATAGATTACCTTATTTGATCCTTTTTGTAACTCTCCAGGGTTGGCATTATTATCCCTATTTTTCAGATGAGGAATTGAGGTATGGGGAAGTAAAGTTTCCTACCCCAGATCACATGGCTTTCAAAGAGCCTTGAGATATCCAGAAATATATCCTGATCCTTCCAGATGTGGATTGGCCTTTGGGAATTGGGAACCTCTGCTTCTCCAGCCCTGAGGCCGTTCCAGGCTGATCTGTGACTGGTGCCATTGCTGACAAACAGCCATCGCAATACTTTAAGGGTTGGATGCTGTTATAGATTGAAAGCACAGGGAAGGAAAATGGATTAAATATCCATTCCATTCCAGGAGAGTTATATGTGTCTAGTTATAGAAAATGCCCTGGAGCTGCCAAGGTTTAGTTTTTATTTCTCATCTCCTTGGGGGAAGATAAACTTGAGATATTTAAAAATATTGTTGACATTGTTAAATTCTAAACCTTCCTCTGCTCATACCAGTAACTTTCCAATAGCTAAATATGAGCGATTTAGGCATAGGTTCCTAAGACAAAGTGAATCCACTAATAGTTGTCCATTTTCCCAGCTGTTAAAAGTGCAGATTTCCAGGAACTAAATTAAAATTACAGATTGCCAGCAACTCTTTTCCAACCAACTGTGTCTTGATGCTTGAGCTTAAGGAGGATGTGGTTGAAGAACTGTAAGAATATTTTTTATCTTTTCAGAGAAAGGAATATTTGGAGACCTAGATAAAATACTTAATTTCCTTGTAATTACCTTACATTTTGTCTTTCCTATTAGAAGAACAACAAAATTTTTCAACAAATAATTGAGTCAGTTTAAATCTACATAAAATTATTTAGTTTTTATAAGCACACACACAAAAAAAGAAAGCCTAACAAAGAGAATAAAATTTACCTGTAATCTCACAATTTGAAGATAACCATCAGTAGCATTTGGGGGTTTATCCATCCAGTTAGTTGTACTGAGTGTGTGTGTGTGTGTGTGTGTGTGTAAGTTTACAAAATCAAGAGCATACCATTATTCATATATGCTATTTTATTGTTCACATATTATGAACAATCTTACCATGTCATTATTATTCTGTGGCATAATTTGAGTGGCTTTATATTATTATTTTTTTATTATTGTTTTACTATTTTTGCAATATAAATAGTGTAAATATTATCAACATATTAGGCATCTTGAAAAATATATCTGGTTAGGAGGAACTTTTGATTAAGTGTACTCCTTTTTAGGGGTTTGGGTACATAGTCTACCCTCCTAGAAAGTAGGAGCCGGTTTCACTTTTCACCAAAAATAAATTAAAAAGCCCCTGCTCCCCAGTAGGGACTCTTTGTTCCAGACACTTCCAATTTGATGAGCAAAATACAACATTTCATTGTTTATATCTGTCATCACGAAGAAAAAGAATATGTTTGTTATTCATTTATTTCTTTTGTGAGTTGTCTGCTTATATTCAGCATATTTTAGGGTCTTTATTTTTGATTTTGTTGATTTTTAAGTGCTATACATATACTTACAGATCTTAATTATTTTAGTGTCACAAGTTTTTTTTTTTTTATTACCCTATGTGTGTGGGTGTGCGTGTGTGTACAAATTTTCCTTTTGTTTTAAAATTTTTGTTTTAAATTGTTTTGTCTTTAAATTTTATTGACATTCATTTTTTTTTAGAAATGAACTTGTTAACTCCTGTGATTGAATCATGCTTTTAGTTGTAATGTCTTTCTAAATGAAAAGTTATAATTCCATCTTAATAATGTTAATCTGAGATAACTAAGCCTTTGCTCTACTCAAAAATTTTCTGATTTGATCCCTATACAATGTAAACATTATGCTTTGTAAATTTGCACATTATGCATTAATTTAAAAATAACTATTATTTAAAAAAAATTAAGAGTATCACATAACAGCAAAAATGATCATATTCTCCACTGGGGGACTACTAAAGCAAAAGGCAAAACTTTTGCACATTTAGTCTTTGAAGTTTGTTGTTGAAAACATACTAGGTGACTTTCCTTGGAAAGTGATCCCTGAGAATGACCAAATGTTGCATTATCCTCGATGCTTATTATATGAGGCACCCGGAAGTTCCCAGGCTGAGAGGCAAGGTGTCCATTGCTCTGTTTACATTCATGGTAGCTCTGTGGTATAGCATTTTTGACATTCAGAAGTTTTGTCTTTTAGGTGGCTGAGTCTTTCAGTCCTGTTTTTTGTTGAATTTTGACCTTAAATATTTGCTTAATTAGAACTTCCTTACTCCAAGATCAGGAAAAAGTTTATAATATTTTCTATTAGAGTTTTAAAAATTGTGCTATTTATGATATTTTGTACTTGAGTAGATCTGGAATTTAATTTGGTATATGACACAAGGAGGCAGTTAATATTCTTGTACGTATTTAGCCTAGAATTTAAATTACCAATTATTTCTCCAGTGATTTGACACTAGACCTTTTCATATACCATGTCTTACATGAACTTGCATTTATTTCTGAACTTTATATTCTGATCTATTGACCTGTTTATTGCTATGTTTTCATCACTCTGTTTAAAATTGTTATTGTTTTATAATATGTTTTAATGCTGTATTCACTTGTTTCTGCATATGTCTTTATCTTATTATTTATATACCTTTAAAAATATTTTTATAGTTTATTCTCCTAGGCAAATTTTAAAGTAATTTTTGACAAATCAAATGTAAATCAAATATAGAAACACCCCATTGATATTTTGATTGAAATTGCAACTTTTAATGTGCTAAATTAATCTTGCGTGATCTAACATCTTTTCAATTAGTTTTCTTATTCAGACATGCCCTTTATTTATGAAATGAGTTTATCCTTTGCAAATATTTTCTGAAATTAGATATTTCTAATCTCTATATCAGATATTTCTAATTCTCTGCAAAATGGAGATACTAATGTTCTATATTTATCAAAAATTTTTTTAACTACAACAAGTTTATTTGTTATTCTTACTTCCTCCCCTCCAGTAATACAGGTGCTTGGGAGTGCATAAAACACTTATCTTGAACTAATAATTTGCTATTTCACTTATCCATGTCGATCTCCACTTTTGTTTGATATAGACGCATATATGCATACATACATACATGCCTGAATCATGCATACAAACATAATATATCATGGGTATTTTCTGAACCCATAATTTAGAAAATGACAAGTTTTATCTTGTGTTAAACTACAAATCAGAAAACAGATTTAATTTATTCTGCAATTTAGTGGAAGCTATACATTTCTAAGTACTTACAAGTTTTTTCCTCCATGGATCCCTACTGCCATTTAAAGCCTCAAGTTTTTTTTTTTTAAATTTTTTATTGTTGGTTGTTCAAAACATTACATAGTTCTTGATATATCATATTTCACACTTTGATTCAAGTGGGTTATGAACTCCCATTTTTACCCCGTATACAGATTGCAGAATCATATCAGTTACACATCCATTGATTTACATGTTGCCATACTAGTGTCTGTTGTCTTCTGCTGCCTTTCCTATCCTCTACTATCCCCCCTCCCCTCCCCTCCCCTCTTCTCTCTCTACCCCCTCTACTGTCATTCATTTCTCCCCCTTGTATTATTTTTCCCTTTCCCCTCACTTCCTCTTGTATGTACTTTTGTATAACCCTGAGGGTCTCCTTCCATTTCCATGCAATTTCCCTTCTCTCTCCCTTTCCCTCCCACCTCTCATCCCTGTTTAATGTTAATCTTCTTCTCATGCTCTTCGTCCCTACTCTGTTCTTAGTTACTCTCCTTATATCAAAGAAGACATTTGGCATTTGTTTTTTAGGGATTGGCTAGCTTCACTTAGCATAATCTGCTCTAATGCCATCCATTTCCCTGTAAATTCTATGATTTTGTCATTTTTTAATGCAGAGTAATACTCCATTGTGTATAAATGCCACATTTTTTTTATCCATTCGTCTATTGAAGGGCATCTAGGTTGGTTCCACAGTCTTGCTATTGTGAATTGTGCTGCTATGAACATCGATGTAGCAGTGTCCCTGTAGCATGCTCTTTTTAGGTCTTTAGGGAATAGACCAAGAAGGGGAATAGCTGGGTCAAATGGTGGCTCCATTCCCAGCTTTCCAAGAAATCTCCATACTGCTTTCCAAATTGGCTGCACCAATTTGCAGTCCCACCAGCAATGTACAAGTGTACCCTTTTCCCCACATCCTCGCCAGCACTTGTTGTTGTTTGACTTCATAATGGCTGCCAATCTTACTGGAGTGAGATGGTATCTTAGGGTGGTTTTGATTTGCATTTCTCTGACTGCTAGAGATGGTGAGCATTTTTTCATGTACTTGTTGATTGATTGTATGTCCTCCTCTGAGAAGTGTCTGTTCAGGTCCTTGGCCCATTTGTTGATTGGGTTGTTTGTTCTCTTATTGTCTAATTTTTTGAGTTCTTTGTATACTCTGGATATTAGGGCTCTATCTGAAGTGTGAGGAGTAAAGATTTGTTCCCAGGATTTAGGCTCCCTATTTACCTCTCTTATTGTTTCTTTTACTGAGAAAAAACTTTTTAGTTTAAGTAAGTCCCATTTGTTGATTCTAGTTATTAACTTTTGTGCTATGGGTTTCCTATTGAGGAATTTGGAGCCCGACCCCACTGAATGTAGATCGTATCCAACTTTTTCTTCTATCAGACGCCGTGTGTCTGATTTGATATCAAGCTCCTTGATCCATTTTGAATTCACTTTTGTGCATGGCGAGAGAAAGGGATTCAGTTTCATTTTGTTGCATATGGATTTCCAGTTTTCCCAGCACCATTTGTTGAAGATGCTATCCTTTCTCCATTGCATGCTTTTAGCCCCTTTATCAAATATAAGATAGTTGTAGTTTTGTGGATTGGTTTCTGTGTCCTCTATTCTGTACCATTGGTCCACCCGCCTGTTTTGGTACCAGTACCATGCTGTTTTTGTTACTATTGCTCTGTAGTATAGTTTGAAGTCTGGTATCGCTATACCGCCTGATTCACACTTCCTGCTTAGCATTGTTTTTGCTATTCTGGGTCTTTTATTTTTCCATATGAATTTCATGATTGCTTTCTCTATTTCTACAAGAAATGCCGTTGGGATTTTGATTGGCATTGCATTAAACCTATAGAGAACTTTTGGTAATATCGCCATTTTGATGATGTTAGTTCTGCCTATCCATGAACAGGGTATATTTTTCCATCTTCTAAGATCTTCTTCTATTTCTCTCTTTAGGGTTCTGTAGTTTTCATTGTATAAGTCTTTCACCTCTTTTGTTAGGTTGATTCCCAAGTATTTTATTTTTTGTGAGGATATTGTGAATGGAGTGTTTTTCCTCATTTCCGTTTCAGAAGTTTTGTTGCTGATATACAGAAATGCCTTTGATTTATGCGTGTTGATTTTATATCCTGCCACTTTGCTGAATTCATTTATTAGCTCTAATAGTTTCTTTGTAGACCCTTTTGGGTCTGCTAGGTATAGAATCATGTCACCTGCAAAGAGTGATAATTTAAGTTCTTCTTTTCCTATTTTTATGCCTTTAATTTCTTTCGTCTGTCTAATTGTTCTGGCCAGTGTTTCGAGAACTATGTTGAACAGAAGTGGTGAGAGAGGGCATCCCTGTCTTGTTCCAGATTTTAGAGGGAATGCCTTCAATTTTTCTCCATTCAGAATGATGCTAGCCTGAGGCTTAGCATAGATTGCTTTTGCAATATTGAGGTATGTTCCTGTTATCCCTAGTTTTTCTAGAGTTTTGAACATAAAGGGATGCTCTACTTTGTCGAATGCTTTTTCCGCATCTATCGAGATGATCATATGGTTCTTATTTTTAAGTCTATTGATGTGGTGAATATTTATTGATTTCCGTATATTGAACCAGCCTTGCATCCCAGGGATGAATCCTACTTGATTATGGTGCACAATTTTTTTGATATGTTTTTGTATCCGATTCGCCAGAATTTTATTGAGGATTTTTGCATCTAGGTTCATTAGAGATATTGGTCTGTAGTTTTCTTTCTTTTAAGTGTCTTTGTCTGGTTTAGGTATCAGGGTGATGTTGGCCTCGTAGAATGAATTTAGAAGTTCTCCCTCTTTTTCTATTTCCTGAAGTAGCTTGAAAAGTATTGGTATTAGTTCCTCTTTAAAGGTTTTGTAAAACTCTGCTGTATACCCATCCGGTCCTTAAAGCCTCAAGTTTTTGTAGCATCTCATTTTCTTCTTGCCAGGCATTGAATTGCCCTTTAAATGGGACATTCAGAGCACAACTTTGTGTGCCTTCTACTGTCTTTCAATCATTCTCTTCTGAAAAATTTTCCTGTATAAAAAGTGCAACTGTTATTTACATCCTGGTTTCTTGAAGAGAAAGGGATCTTTGTTCCAATAATTGCAAATAAATTCTAACAAAATAAACAGGTCACAAAGTGAAATACATTCTTAACTTATTCATTAGTACTTTAGAAAAAATAATAACATTAGCATAATTCATTAGACAACAGATTTCTCTCTGCACAAGATACTATTAAAAACATGTGGCATTCTTGTTTCTGTTTAACGGTGCTCTGACAGTTGCTTGAGCTTGAAGTTAGGGATTCAAAAGGAAAGAGAGTAAAATGAAAAGTTCATTTTTCAAATCGTTCCCATTATGAACTTTGCAGTTTGTATCCACTGCACGCAGCTTCCTTTAGTAGTGAGTGATACAACGCCCCCCCACCCCCCAGGATCCCTGGATACTTAGAAACCCTCTTGCAGGGAATGTTGCACCTGGGCACAATAGACCCAGCATTGCCTGGCTGTATTCCTTATTCTCTTCAGAAGCAACCTGTGCTGGAAGGTAACAAAGGAGCCTATGTCTCCTGTGCCTTTTCAATGGGTCTTTGCCTAGAGCTACCTATTACAAGTATTTGAATAATTCTAATCAGTGCACGATATCAGGGTTTTTCCTGAGTAGCCTCAAGAATTGATTCATTCCTTATATTTCTCTCTTTAGTCATCTTAGAAAATTGGTGTGGGTGTGCAGGATTGGGAGACATACTCCTAAAATTGGCCTTACTGCTACCAAATTAGTCACCTGGTTACTTCTATCTAGAGGACAGGATCACGGAAGGTTAAGAGTTGAGCTAAAACTGTAAGCTGTGACTGTTTCTTTCCATATTGCTAAAATGATTATAAGAAAAATAATGTATTTTTTTCTCAAGGAAAAACCAGGTAAACTTGTACATCTCAGGTTTAGTTTTGTGCCCTGGTATCATATTCTAGATTCACTCTTCACCTTAAAGAAGATAATCATAGAGCAGCAAAACAGATAAGAATGTTTCATGAATCAGCTCCATGGAAAACTTTGTTTTAATCTTCACTTTTAGGAATATAAACCACGTACACTTTGTTGTTTATGTGAGAAAAGTTCTGGAAGGAGCAAGGAGATACGTGGTCTGAGGGAGGTAGTGGCAGGCTGGCCCTGCTCCTTCCACTCCATGTTTTGCATATCTATATATTCTTTGAAGTTCATGATATGACTAATCACTCAAGTATTTTTCATGGTGTGTTTATCCACTGTAAACTGTTTCTGCTAGTTGAATTGGAGCCTGTGCCAATTAGGAAGAGGTGGTTTTGGGGCAAGAGCTTGTTCAACATTTGTAGGGTGGGTTCACTGCAGGAAATGCTGGGTGGAGGATACTTTGCTCTGTCATAGCTGAGGGACTAGAATACAGCAATCATCCCTAAATTGGTTTCCTTTTAGAATCTGGATGTATATACAGAAATCCCTATTCATTTTTCTGAGCTAAGGGCCAAGCTCAAAAGCAGGGAATTTTATTTTGGTCTCTGCAATATTCCTATTAAAGCATGAGAACAAAATAAGGTCAGGAGATTTCTTTTTTTTAAGTTTCTCTGTGAAATTCTGCTAGATCAGAAGAGTTTTTATTTTGGTTATTTTTTATTATTAATCTTGAGCAAAACAGACCTCGAAACCAAAACAATATGCTTCAAATAAAGTCTTGTCTCTGTCTTACTTAATTCTATTTATCTGGAATATTCAAAACATTTATGAATTTCTGCTGAAAAAAGGAAACATAAAATTGACAACTATAAAAGAAGGACACATAGGTGCAAAATTGGGGGACAAATAATACCTTACAGAGCATGTGGAAGCAGGAGTAATTCATTTTGACTGTGTCGAATAAGGGAGAACTCACCAGACCTCTCCTAACAGTGCAGCATGCTGATCTGCACCAAGTGGGCTTCTTAAGTGCAAAATCAGACACAGCTTGCTGTCTCTGGTGACATCTCAGAATCCTCAGGCATCACAGCTATGGGCATTGACTAAAAATGAAGAGAGGCCTGGGAGGGAAAAAGAAAAACACCTTAAGTCGGTCTTTATCTGTCATAAAAATGGATTTTTCAGATTACTTAAAATCTCAGAAGTTCTTTCTTTTATTCTGTGTGTAATTCATAGATCTTGAAAAATAAAATTTCTTAGAATCTATTCAATATGAAGAGGAGCACTCTTTTGTGATTCATAGTTTCCATGATTTATTATTACTCTGAATTTTCAACAGTGAGGACACCATACCTTCAGTTCTTGTTCTCATTTCACTTAATGTTTATTAAATTTATATATATATATATATATATATATATATATATTTGCAATGCTAAGGATTGAAGCCAGGGTCTCAGGCATAATTGGCAAGTAAGTGTACTACCACTGGATCATATCCATTTCACTTAAAACACAGGTGAGTCATAGATCTAGAGAAACCAGAGTCACTCTGGAGAATGGATGGGTTTTAAGAGCACCTCTTAATTTACACTTCTGGAACAGAAAATCCGGGAGACATTTTACCATCAAAGGAGAATTCCACCTTATGGTACCCAGATGTCATTCCTGTTTTACATGGAGTCATGCAAGCAAGACTTCTGTCTCTCTCTTTTCTTTTTGGCATATTCATCATCTGGATGTTATCTGTGTTGAGGCGTAACCTCCTTAAAGGTCTTCCAAAAATTTCAACTGAATCAAGGGAAGAGGAGGAGGGTGGAAAGGTTTTCTGGATTAACTATTTAACTATGTCAACACATGACAACTCCATTCTGGATCAAGAAGAAATATGGAAAGCATAAGCAAAGAGCAAGATGGAGCATGGAAAATGTGTGCCCCACCCCCAGTGGGAAATTCAAAGAAGTGATTGCTATAAAACACCTGCTACAGGAGGTGGTCAAAGGCTGAGGAGGAACAAGTGTGGATTCTCTTCTTCACTAGAGATTCACTAATGATCAGTGACCATGCAATCCTAGATATCTCGCACTGGATTTTTTTTCTTTTTATTGGTACTGAGGATCAAACCCAGGGCTTGGGACATACTTGGCAGGTGCTCTATTACTGAACTATATCCCTAGTCTGATCCTAGCCACCCCATGCAGTAAGGTATGGGATCTTTGAATTAATTCAAGTTTCCATATCTACTAATGACCAGTTCTGAAAAAGTCAAAATAAACCAAGTGTATTTGTCACAGGAGGTCCCTCTGTAATCTTTCTTTGGTGATTCAAAGATAGTGTAGAATCTTACATTGCCACAGAGTTACCATTAAGAATATTAAGATGGTCATATTTTTCCAAATGAATACATATTTTATGATAGAGGTTTCCTAAAAAAGGTTTAGTTTTACTGATACAAAATGTAAGGACAACTTGAACGTAGTAAATGCCTGCTTTTTATAAAATTTAAAATTTATTAGTCCCTTTCTTCTAGAGCCTAAGTAGCACCACCCCAAAGATGAGAAAACTTTAAATGCCCGCTCAAGTGGTATGCTAAGTGAAAACAGAAGTATCTGGGTTGTTTATGACTTGATTTAGAACACTAACCACAAAAATTCATTGCCTCTGACACAGCCCAGTGTTGAATTTGTGTAGCATCTTATAAGGTATAAGCCACTGTCTCTCATATTTGCTCATTGATTTTTACTTCCCTCTCTCTGAACCATTTCTTAGGTAAGGACTGAGCATGGAATCAAAACTGAGCAGCATCTAAGTGGCCACCATGTGACTTGGAATAGATGTCCTAGCTCCAGGCACCATGCTTTCTCTGCAGAACCTGGTGCTTTGAGTTTGAGCCTTCATTTCTTCTAAGTATTCCTGCAGAGATTTAAAATGGAAATTTTAAGAACTTTTCCACTAGTGAAGATCTTAGGTTGAGTTTGTGGACCCATGAGGTGACCATCCTCTGCCTCTTCCTGGGCTTGTGGCTGTGGTTGTTCATCTTCTCCTCTATATCCTTTTCTTCCTCCTTTTCCACTTAATCCATTGTCATCTTTGTCATCATTGTCACACATCACCATTTATCACAACTTATACATGTGGCAGAGATTTTGGTGACAAGGGAGTCATCCTAGGCCTCTTTCTTCATTTGAGTTGAAATTTATCTGTTTTTATTGACCAAAGAAGAGAAAAAATGTGACACTTTCCTTTATTCTCTCTTTCACATAATCATCTCTCGCCTTTATATTTTCCCGACTTTATCGGTGCTCCCCCAAATATTTGACCACAGAAATTCCAAAGCAGCAGTTTTCTGGGACAAAACAACCATGTGCTTCCCTGCTTGAGCACCACCCTTGCATACCAGAGATGGACAGGCTGTTCTGATCTTCCTCTGCCTAATGAACCACCTTCCCAGGCTTCGTTCCACAGACCACACATCAGCCCAGGACACCAGTAATATGGAATGATGTATTTGTTAAATTTCAGTTCAGAAGCAGAAACCAATATATTTTGTCCACAGTGGCAGTACACTCAACCCCTTCCCCACATACAAAATCACTTTCAGCTGTATCAACAAACAGAGATTTAATTTAAAATCCTCCATCTGAGATCATAGTTTCTCAACTTCAGAAAGTCTTCTCTCACACCAAGCAAGAGAAAGGTCAGGATTCTCCCTGGATATGGCGATGCCATCTCTCTCAGACATAGGATTGCCCTTCTGATCCATTCTGAATAGTACCAGTAATCCATGTAAAAAGATAGACATAGTTTAGAGTTTAGAAATTCAAATCAATCAGAAATCACAGAAAGCTAAAAACAGTAAAAAGACCAGAGACAAAAGGTGCTTTGGGTTAACTTTGGTATTTATGTAGATCTGTAACCGTGGTAATGCAGTCATTGGTGGGTCTCAGGAGAGGTTCAGGATCTTGGAGACAGGTTCAGGATCTCTGCCACTGTGGGAGCGTGGCAGCTGAGTGCTCCAAGTTGGTTGTCCTCCAGGGATCACCCTTAGCCACTGGTACTGCCTTGCCTAAAGTTCACATGTCTTCCCAATAGCCAGCCCTGTGAGCTTCAAGGCAGGACTACTTTGGTGAGGATCCCAGCCCCAGCACTCCCAGTAGGGTAGCTAGAGCCTCTGCTGTGCATGACCCAGTCCTAAGAATAGTCCTAAAGCTCCTGTAGTGATCTCAGAGTCTGTTCCCTGGGGATTGGGCCTACTACAGATTTTTTCCAAAATAGTTAAAATATGTCAGGACTGTCTTTATGTAAAAAGCCTCTGATATCTGCCCTAGCTGTTCTCCATATTCCAGGGAATAAAACAAAACAGTCTCATCCAGAGTCCTTAGGACTTCCCTTGCTACGAAGGAAAGTCAATCTCCTAACTACCTGTGGAGCTGAGCTGCCCTATCAGCTAGTGCATGTTGTTTCCCCCTTGTCATTATCAGTTCCTTTAAGTGAAGGACAAGTGATCAATAGGTTTTTAGGGAGCCAGAAAATAATCCTTCATTAATATATATAGAACAGTAATTTTAAAGGACAAAAGGATACTATTATATAGATGAGGATTGATTCATCTAAACATATGACTACTCTATGTATGTACAAAAAGCACAGTCATTTAAGAAAATTATTGGGATAAAAACTGCATATTGATAAATGTATCTCTAAATTACTTTTCTGAAAATTAGAACAGAATGCCATGAGAGCTATCACTTAAGGAAAAATTATCATCTACCAGTAGCTATTACTTGTAGGCATGCACACGCGAACACACACAGATACATCTTATCAAATTTATTTAATGTTTGAAATGTCCTTGAAAGTTTTATTATTACTCCCATTTTGAAATTCAGGGAACTCACATACAGAGAGGCTGAGTAACTTGCATAGGGTCCCACAATTATAGGGCAGAACTAGAATTTGAACCTAGATTTGTCAGACTTTTATCCCATGTTCTTAATTATCACCCTTAATTTCCCCTGTTCTAATAGTTACAGTTTTTTTTTCTTTTACAGACAAAATGTTTTTGTCCAGTATACCAAAGTTCTTTCACATTATCTTTTAAACGGTTTGTCTGAGAAATATGTGTGGAATGGAGACTGGTTTTAGGAAGAGAGGATGTAAATGGATGCCGTCCTCACATACTAAGTTTTTCTGCATTTGTCTTTGACAACATCTTACCCAGAGCTTTGAATTTGCTCTGAAAACTGCAGGGATTGTGGCCATCTCACCATACATGTGACTATATTCTTGTCCCTTCTGTCCTGGCCCCTGAAGCCTTAGCTATAACAGCAAAGATTGGCTCCATTCCTCCACAAAGCTTCAAGTCTCAGGTGACGGGTTAATTTCTTAATCTTTACAATGCTTACAGTTCAAAGATCCTTGTCAGTCACTCTGAAGCTGTGTACACCATTGTCCTGAGGCTGACTTGAGGTTGGGAGTTGACGAATGTTTTTCAGCAAAACTCTTCCAAACTCAGTGGGTGCTACTCGTGAACACAATTCTTGTTCCTCAAATAGTCAATCTGTTAATTTGAAGTTTGAGAATTCCATATGTATGATTTTCACATGATACATCAGATACTAAAACCAGATTATTCAGGTAGCAGAATATATGTGTTTATTTTGTTGCTTTGATTCAGGCAGACACCTGCCTACATGTTAGTTAATGGCAGACAGATCACAGAGCCTGTCATCCTTTTTGTTGGAAAATCCTTTTATAGGAGTTTGGAGATGACCATAGACTATTAACTGGAATGCATGCTCAGGGCTGGGACCTTAAGAGAATGTGTGTACCCAATCTTCCTTTTTTTTTTTTTTTACTTTTTAATTGAATTATCTGAAAATATATTACCTGAATGAAATTACAGTAAAATGCACAAACCTTTTTTTTAATATCTATTTTTTAGTTTTAGGTAGACACAATATCTTTGTTTTTATTTTTATGTGGTGTTAAGGATTGAACCCAGTGCCTCGCACATGCCAGGTGGGCGCTCTACCACTTGAGCCACATCTCCAGCCCCAAATGCACAAATCTTAACAAATGTATGTATCTAAGTTGAGATATTGAATATTTACATAGGACCCCCAAAAGTCAACCTATGCTCTTGTTTTATCCTCAGAAATTTGCTTTCCCTGTTTGCCTATTGAAATTCACATGACTAGAATTATGCAATATGGATTCATTTGTGACTTTTTTTTCCTACCCCATCAACAAATTGGTCCTGTGAGAATCACACATGTTGAAGCATGTGTCGATACCTCATCCCCCCTATTTTTTTGTTGAGTCATGTTCCATTGCATAAATAGACCATTTGTTTATCTGTCTTCCAGTTGATGGATATCCTGTTGCTTGTAGCTGTTATGAAGAAAGCTGCAATGAATATTCTTGTACAGTTATTTGATAGGCATATATTTTCATTTCTTTTGGGTGAATACTGAGGAAAAAAACAAAAAGATCCTCAGTAATGTCTGGTATTTTTAGGCTTTTTAATTTTAACCATTCTAGTGGGTGTATAATGTTTTTTTTTTAGTTTGCATGGCCCTGATGTCTAATATTGAACATCTTTATATCTTCTTTTATGGAGTATCTGTCCAAGTCTTTTGCCTATTTTTATGAGTTGTTTTTCTTTTAAAAAATTTACCTAATTGTATTTAAAGATTTTTTTTTTGGTTGACACATAATAATTGTACTCATGAACAGAAAAGTGTTTGGATTCATGTGGACATTGGATAACAATCAATAATCAGAACAAAGGAATTATAAGAATGAAATTATAAAACAAAACAAACAACAACACCAACAAAAAACACTTCCCTAAGTGTACTTAATTGTAGAAGTTCTTCACATAGCCTAAATATATTTCTTTTGTCAAATATATGCATTTGGGGTGGGGGGGCGTTCTAGGGATTGAACCCAGGCAAGCACTCTACCAACTGAGCTATATCCCTAGCTCAAATATATGCTTTCTTTTAGTGTTCTATTTTGTATTTTCTCTTGGTCTTTTATATTTATTCTTTCACTTTATTCTTTAATAATTACTCCACAGACATGTATCTGTGTCTATGTATCCACATCTATATACAAATGTCACAAATTAATATACTACTACTCTCTGTAAAATGTAAAATACTTATGAAAGTCTGATGCCATGTGCCTTCTTTGTGTTTATGGCTAACTATGCTTTGTATATTGCTTTCAGTTAATGTGACAAAATACCTGAGATAAATCAACTTAAAGGAGGAAAGGTTTATTGTGGCTAATGGTTTCAGAGATTTCACATGGTCACTTCTTTTAGGCCTAAAGTGAAGCTAAAAAGCTGTTCTGCGCATGATGTCCAGAAAGCAGAGACAGAGTTTGCTTTTATAACAAAGCCTCTTCTCTGAAACCTATTAAATTATGAATCAATAAGTGGATTAATCTACTGATGAGTCAATTATCATGATTCCCCCACTTCTGAACACTGCTGCACTGAGACAAAGCCTTCAACACATCAGCTTTTTGGGGGATATTTAAGATCTAAAACATAGCATGCTTTTATGTAACTTGCTACTTACATAGCTTACAAACCTTAAAATATAAGGCTTTTAATCTTACTGTAAACATAGAGCTCTCAAATGAGTAAGAAGAAAAATTATTCTATAATTATCCATTCATTTGCCATTTCAGGCACTTTTTAAACCTTCTTTACCAACTTTCGGACTGGTATTATTTCCTTTTGTAACCAAAAACTTGATCTGCTGGTGATAAAATTCTCTCAGCTATGGTTTCTATACAAATATCTTTATTTAATCTTTGTTTTGACAGATATTATGCCACAATATGTAGTATTTTACTGGATAGGTTGATAGAACTTTTTTCCCCCTTAAACAGAATTCCATTGTCTACCCTGAAAAGTTAGCCAGTATTTTTATTGTTGTACCTCTTCGTATCATTCATCTGTCTGTTTTTTTTTTTTTTTTTTTTTTTGGCTATTCTCTTTCTCTTTGCTTTTTCAGCGTTTGTTATTATGTGTTTATAATGCTTGGCCCTTACTCCTCCAAATATTTTTTTCCTGTCCATTCCTCTTGTTCTGAGGCTCTGGGCATGTGCATGATGGTTGTGCAGTATTTTGTCACAGTCCTCTAGTGCTCTGCTCAGTTTTCCCTTTTGGTGTTCATTCAAATAATTTCCTCACATGCTGAATCCACATCAGGACCTCTTCAAACACACTTTCTACTGACTGCTCTTTTTCCCGACTAAGGGTCATACTGTCTAATTCTTTGCCTCTCTTGTAATATTTTGTTGAAAACCAGTTATTGTAGAAAATTTAGCAAATCTCTGGATTCTGATTTTTCCTCCTGAGGATTGTCATTTCATTGTTGTTGTTGCATTTGTTGCTTTAGATCGTTGCCTGGGTTTATTCTGCTGAGCCTGTCTTCCCCAAATGTCAGGCAATGTCTTTTCTTTCACTTGTTTTTCATTCTCATTTCCCTTTTACCTACCTGGCCCCCTTTAGTTGCCCTGTGCCTGCAGTTTGGAAGCTGGCCAACGACGGATAAGGAGCTGAGTGGGGCTCCCCACCCCCCACAGCAGAACTGGTTGGAATGCGCTGTAGGAGCAAGTTCACAGTTCAGGCAGTTTTCAAGTCTATCTTGGATTTTACTTTCTATTGATCTCTCATGGACTTCGCTGTGGGAATATATAGCTTCCTGGTCATCCCGGGATCTTATCTGGACCCTCTCTAGGGCTCTCATTTCTAGAATCTCCCTGTCAAGTGTCTGGCCAGTCTGCCAGCCTGATGGTCACTTCAACTGCGGCTGTATCTTCAGTCTGTGAAACATATGTGGTTCCCTATTTATTTTCTACCAGTCTTGATATTTGTACTGATGGTCCCACTGGACATGGTGAGTCCCTCTAAGGAAGCTGCTGGTTTTCATGGCCAGCTCTGCCCTGGTAGAACTATCAATATTCCTGAGCTGGAGGGATGCAGCCCCAGGTAAGGTACCATGGAATCCCATTTATCAGTTATTTATGAGTAAATATGGTTCAATTTATTTTATCTTTGCTTTGCTTCCTCAAGTAGGGTTTTTGGTTTGTTTGTTTTTGTTTTTTACAATTTTATAATTGTTTGCTGAGGAGATTTACTGTTTTATCACAGTCGGAAATCTTCCCTGACAAATATATTTTGACGGTGAATAGGAAAGGCAAAGACAACGGTCACAGCATGAAGTAGCCACTAGGAACGGTATTACTTGTAATTTGTAAATCTGTAACCGGACCATCAGACTGTTGATTCAAGGAGCTATAAGGATTAAATGTCCCCGCATAGAGTTGTTTTTTAACCAATTCAAAGATGAAACTTTTAAAAAATATACATAATTATTATGTCACAGTGATAAAAAAGAGATTCTGTATCATTATTCACATAAAAATATGATTATTTAATACTTTACCTAGCCCAGAAGGATCTTTACATTTTCTTAACATGAAATTGATTACAGGTCCTAGAGACTATCCATTTTAATATTTTTCTTTGAAACGTCACTTGATGATAATTAGCATCATCCTAACTCATACCTGTTTAATAGTAGAATAGGTGTCCATATGTCTATATGATATAAGGGACATAAAGAAATGATTCTTACACTTCTGCTCCAATACTCTAAACTGCTTACTAGAACTCAAATTCCTTTACCTAGAAACAAAGCCCTTTCTTTCAATAAGAAGTGAGGGGAGACAGTTAATCTCCAACCCTCCACCATGTGGCTGGAGCACAGCCTGCACACCTTATAGGAGGAAAGGACTATGTAAGACACTGAAGACCCCAGATTTGAAGGGATAGAAGGGAAAAGGGGTGCTCCTGAACTTCAGGAAGCTGAGGCTCTTTATTAGGTGGCTCCTCTGACATGACTCCATGGCCTCACATCTCTTGGCATAACTTCTCCAGGATCTGACAACAGGGCTGCTAGCCAAGGGCCTCTAGGCTAGTGTGGAAATCCCCACAGCAGAGGGAACTCCCAGGAGAGCCAGGGGGTGCCTGGGGACAGCACCCAGGGCCAGATGGGGCAGTGGAAGGGTAGAGAGTGCCAACTGCTCCCAAATGTTGCCTCAGGTGCATGGAGAAGAAGTAGAGTTGTCTAAACTCCTTATCCATTCTCTCTAAACTGCTGAGCTTTATTTGGCCCTTCATCTTCGGGTCTCCTGCAACACCTTTTTCTGGGCTTCAAGCATTGTACTAATGAAGCTTCAACTATTGTTATTGCTATTTGTGTGGGTCAATTCAAACTCAGAAACTGTAAAAGCAAAAGGAAGTTATTTGGGGGTCTTAGGAATTGCAATTTGGGAGATAGTGTTCCAAGAAGGCAGGAAAAATGGGAACCTCTGTGTTGAGAAGGAATGGGGTCTATGTAACAGATAGGAAAAAGAAAAAAAATACGTTACCAGAATGGAAATGTCCACAAAACAAGCATGTGAGAACCTCTCGAGCCTTTGGGCAGAAAATTATCTGGTCTTTTAAGTCGTTTCAG